>NW_028295020.1:0-156000 GCF_964341445.2 Mesoplodon mirus
GTAGGCTTTTCCGGACGCTTAGGACCCTCGCCCGGGCACCCTGTTCCCTACAAAATCACTGAGGAGCGGCAGGCTCCTCTGGGCTGCTCAGACAGAAACATCCAGGCCGGGATCCCTTCAGAGTCACTGTGTGTACGCCGAGTGTAGGGCAACACACGGCACTCGTCCTCGGGACAGCTAGATTTCCTCAGCCATCCAACAGCTGCAGGACATCTCTTTGCTCCCGTCCTACATGCCATGGAAGTCTGCCTCGTTGCCCTCATCTGAGCTGTACTTAGAAAAACAATCTGCTTCGCATTCCTTCTAGGCACTCATACCCGAAGACCCCACAGCGACGGGAGTAAGTCGGCTTGCATTCCTACTGCAACTGAAGCACAGTTCTTCCTGTCATTCTGTAGGACTTCAAAATGGCCAAGGCCCAATAGCTTTCCTCGCACGATCCTTGGATGAGGGAGCTCGCTCCATGCAGAACACCCTGTGCAGAAAAGTTGATTCAGGCAAGTGTGACCAGTGTGCCCCTGGAGTGTCTTATGATTTGTTAGAAAGGGCAAGGACAGAGGCTGCGGGTTCACTGGAAATGGGGGCCTGGTGGCACAAGCCTTGCTTTCCCATTTTGAAATCCCCATTCATGCTGCCTTGCAGGTTCCGAAGAAAGAGGGTTTTTGACGGGCCTGTAGACCCGGTATGCAGGGCTCAATGCAGTCGGAGTCTCAAACACAGCGCCGCCAGAGAAGCCCCGCTTGCCCGCTTTGAAAGCTCCTTTCATGCTGCCTTGCAGGTTCCTAAAACACAGTGTTTCTGACGGGCCTGGAGACACTGTAAGCAGCTCGCTGGGAAGAAAAGGACTTTCCGCTGAAGAAACAGTGTGCTTCCATAGCGTGGTCGAGTCTCAAAAACAGCGCCGCCAGAGAAGCCCCGCTTGCCCGCTTTGAAAGCTCCTTTCATGCTGCCTTGCAGGTTCCTAAAACACAGTGTTTCTGACGGGCCTGGAGACACTGTAACCAGCTCCCGGGGAAGAAAAGGACTTTCCGCTGAAGAAACAGTGTGCTTCCATAGCGTGGTCGAGTCTCAAACACAGCGCCGCCAGAGAAGCACTGCTTGCCCGCTTTGAAAGCTCCTTTCATGCTGCCTTGCAGGTTCCTAAAACACAGTGTTTCTGACGGGCCTGGAGACACTGTAAGCAGCTCCCTGGGAAGAAAAGGACTTTCCGCTGAAGAAACAGTGTGCTTCCATAGCCTGGTCAGGAGCTCATCCTGTCATGCTCTAGAGCTAAAGGGAAACTGGACATGAGTACTTACCTCACGTGAGGCCTTGACTTGCCCTGCTGGAGCGGAAGCGTGGAGCAGTTTCCATGAGGTCTTAGTCGCAGTTCTGCATCATTTGAACGTTCGTAGGCTTTTCCGGACGCTTAGGACCCTCGCCCGGGCACCCTGTTCCCTACAAAATCACTGAGGAGCGGCAGGCTCCTCTGGGCTGCTCAGACAGAAACATCCAGGCCGGGATCCCTTCAGAGTCACTGTGTGTACGCCGAGTGTAGGGCAACACACGGCACTCGTCCTCGGGACAGCTAGATTTCCTCAGCCATCCAACAGCTGCAGGACATCTCTTTGCTCCCGTCCTACATGCCATGGAAGTCTGCCTCGTTGCCCTCATCTGAGCTGTACTTAGAAAAACAATCTGCTTCGCATTCCTTCTAGGCACTCATACCCGAAGACCCCACAGCGACGGGAGTAAGTCGGCTTGCATTCCTACTGCAACTGAAGCACAGTTCTTCCTGTCATTCTGTAGGACTTCAAAATGGCCAAGGCCCAATAGCTTTCCTCGCACGATCCTTGGATGAGGGAGCTCGCTCCATGCAGAACACCCTGTGCAGAAAAGTTGATTCAGGCGAGTGTGACCAGTGTGCCCCTGGAGTGTCTTATGATTTGTTAGAAAGGGCAAGGACAGAGGCTGCGGGTTCACTGGAAATGGGGGCCTGGTGGCACAAGCCTTGCTTTCCCATTTTGAAATCCCCATTCATGCTGCCTTGCAGCTTCCGAAGAAATAGGGTTTTTGACGGGCCTGTAGAGCCGGTATGCAGGGCTCAATGCAGTCGGAGTCTCAAACACAGCGCCGCCAGAGAAGCCCTGCTTGCCCGCTTTGAAAGCTCCTTTCATGCTGCCTTGCAGGTTCCTAAAACACAGTGTTTCTGACGGGCCTGGAGACACTGTAAGCAGCTCCCTGGGAAGAAAAGGACTTTCCCCTGAAGAAACAGTGTGCTTCCATAGCGTGGTCGAGTCTCAAACACAGTGCCGCCAGAGAAGCCCTGCTTGCCTGCTTTGAAAGCTCCTTTCATGCTGCCTTGCAGGTTCCTAAAACACAGTGTTTCTGACGGGCCTGGAGATACTGTAAGCAGCTCCCTGGGAAGAAAAGGACTTTCCGCTGAAGAAACAGTGTGCTTCCATAGCGTGGTCGAGTCTCAAACACAGCGCCGCCAGAGAAGCCCTGCTTGCCCGCTTTGAAAGCTCCTTTCATGCTGCCTTGCAGGTTCCTAAAACACAGTGTTTCTGACGGGCCTGGAGACACTGTAAGCAGCTCCCTGGGAAGAAAAGGACTTTCCGCTGAAGAAACAGTGTGCTTCCATAGCGTGGTCGAGTCTCAAACACAGCGCCGCCAGAGAGAAGCCCTGCTTGCCCGCTTTGAAAGCTCCTTTCATGCTGCCTTGCAGGTTCCTAAAACACAGTGTTTCTGACGGGCCTGGAGACACTGTAAGCAGCTCCCTTCGAAGAAAAGGACTTTCCGCTGAAGAAACAGTGTGCTTCCATAGCGTGGTCGAGTCTCAAACACAGCGCCACCAGGGAGAAGCCCTGCTTGCCCGCTTTGAAAGCTCCTTTCATGCTGCCTTGCAGGTGCCTAAAACACAGTGTTTCTGACGGGCCTGGAGACACTGTAAGCAGCTCCCTGGGAAGAAAAGGACTTTCCGCTGAAGAAACAGTGTGCTTCCATAGCGTGGTCGAGTCTCAAACACAGCGCCGCCAGAGAAGCCCTGCTTGCCCGCTTTGAAAGCTCCTTTCATGCTGCCTTGCAGGTTCCTAAAACACAGTGTTTCTGACGGGCCTGGAGACACTGTAAGCAGCTCCCTGGGAAGAAAAGGACTTTCCGCTGAAGAAACAGTGTGCTTCCATAGCCTGGTCAGGAGCTCATCCTGTCATGCTGTAGAGCTAAAGGGAAACTGGACATGAGTACTTACCTCACGTGAGGCCTTGACTTGCCCTGCTGGAGCGGAAGCGTGGAGCAGTTTCCATGAGGTCTTAGTCGCAGTTCTGCATCATTTGAACGTTCGTAGGGTTTTCCGGATGCTTAGGACCCTCGCCCGGGCACCCTGTTCCCTACAAAATCACTGAGGAGCGGCAGGCTCCTCTGGGCTGCTCAGACAGAAACATCCAGGCCTGGATCCCTTCAGAGTCACTGTGTGTACGCCGAGTGTAGGGCAACACACGGCACTCGTCCTCGGGACAGCTAGATTTCCTCAGCCATCCAACAGCTGCAGGACATCTCTTTGCTCCCGTCCTACATGCCATGGAAGTCTGCCTCGTTGCCCTCATCTGAGCTGTACTTAGAAAAACAATCTGCTTCGCATTCCTTCTAGGCACTCATACCCGAAGACCCCACAGCGACGGGAGTAAGTCGGCTTGCATTCCTACTGCAACTGAAGCACAGTTCTTCCTGTCATTCTGTAGGACTTCAAAATGGCCAAGGCCCAATAGCTTTCCTCGCACGATCCTTGGATGAGGGAGCTCGCTCCATGCAGAACACCCTGTGCAGAAAAGTTGATTCAGGCAAGTGTGACCAGTGTGCCCCTGCAGTGTCTTATGATTTGTTAGAAAGGGCAAGGACAGAGGCTGCGGGTTCACTGGAAATGGGGGCCTGGTGGCACAAGCCTTGCTTTCCCATTTTGAAATCCCCATTCATGCTGCCTTGCAGCTTCCGAAGAAATAGGGTTTTTGACGGGCCTGTAGACCCGGTATGCAGGGCTCAATGCAGTCGGAGTCTCAAACACAGCGCCGCCAGAGAAGCCCCGCTTGCCCGCTTTGAAAGCTCCTTTCATGCTGCCTTGCAGGTTCCTAAAACACAGTGTTTCTGACGGGCCTGGAGACACTGTAAGCAGCTCCCTGGGAAGAAAAGGACTTTCCGCTGAAGAAACAGTGTGCTTCCATAGTGTGGTCGAGTCTCAAAAACAGCGCCGCCAGAGAAGCCCCGCTTGCCCGCTTTGAAAGCTCCTTTCATGCTGCCTTGCAGGTTCCTAAAACACAGTGTTTCTGACGGGCCTGGAGACACTGTAAGCAGCTCCCGGGGAAGAAAAGGACTTTCCGCTGAAGAAACAGTGTGCTTCCATAGCGTGGTCGAGTCTCAAACACAGCGCCGCCAGAGAAGCACTGCTTGCCCGCTTTGAAAGCTCCTTTCATGCTGCCTTGCAGGTTCCTAAAACACAGTGTTTCTGACGGGCCTGGAGACACTGTAAGCAGCTCCCTGGGAAGAAAAGGACTTTCCGCTGAAGAAACAGTGTGCTTCCATAGCGTGGTCGAGTCTCAAACACAGCGCCGCCAGAGAAGCCCTGCTTGCCCGCTTTGAAAGCTCCTTTCATGCTGCCTTGCAGGTTCCTAAAACACAGTGTTTCTGACGGGCCTGGAGACACTGTAAGCAGCTCCCTGGGAAGAAAAGGACTTTCCGCTGAAGAAACAGTGTGCTTCCATAGCGTGGTCGAGTCTCAAACACAGCGCCGCCAGAGAGAAGCCCTGCTTGCCCGCTTTGAAAGCTCCTTTCATGCTGCCTTGCAGGTTCCTAAAACACAGTGTTTCTGACGGGCCTGGAGACACTGTAAGCAGCTCCCTGGGAAGAAAAGGACTTTCCGCTGAAGAAACAGTGTGCTTCCATAGCGTGGTCGAGTCTCAAACACAGCGCCGCCAGAGAAGCCCTGCTTGCCCGCTTTGAAAGCTCCTTTCATGCTGCCTTGCAGGTTCCTAAAACACAGTGTTTCTGACGGGCCTGGAGACACTGTAAGCAGCTCCCTGGGAAGAAAAGGACTTTCCGCTGAAGAAACAGTGTGCTTCCATAGCGTGGTCGAGTCTCAAACACAGCGCCGCCAGAGAAGCCCTGCTTGCCCGCTTTGAAAGCTCCTTTCATGCTGCCTTGCAGGTTCCTAAAACACAGTGTTTCTGACGGGCCTGGAGACACTGTAAGCAGCTCCCTGGGAAGAAAAGGACTTTCCGCTGAAGAAACAGTGTGCTTCCATAGCGTGGTCGAGTCTCAAACACAGCGCCGCCAGAGAAGCCCTGCTTGCCCGCTTTGAAAGCTCCTTTCATGCTGCCTTGCAGGTTCCTAAAACACAGTGTTTCTGACGGGCCTGGAGACACTGTAAGCAGCTCCCTGGGAAGAAAAGGACTTTCCGCTGAAGAAACAGTGTGCTTCCATAGCGTGGTCGAGTCTCAAACACAGCGCCGCCAGAGAGAAGCCCTGCTTGCCCGCTTTGAAAGCTCCTTTCATGCTGCCTTGCAGGTTCCTAAAACACAGTGTTTCTGACGGGCCTGGAGACACTGTAAGCAGCTCCCTGGGAAGAAAAGGACTTTCCGCTGAAGAAACAGTGTGCTTCCATAGCGTGGTCGAGTCTCAAACACAGCGCCGCCAGAGAAGCCCTGCTTGCCCGCTTTGAAAGCTCCTTTCATGCTGCCTTGCAGGTTCCTAAAACACAGTGTTTCTGACGGGCCTGGAGACACTGTAAGCAGCTCCCTGGGAAGAAAAGGACTTTCCGCTGAAGAAACAGTGTGCTTCCATAGCGTGGTCGAGTCTCAAACACAGCGCCGCCAGAGAAGCCCTGCTTGCCCGCTTTGAAAGCTCCTTTCATGCTGCCTTGCAGGTTCCTAAAACACAGTGTTTCTGACGGGCCTGGAGACACTGTAAGCAGCTCCCTGGGAAGAAAAGGACTTTCCGCTGAAGAAACAGTGTGCTTCCATAGCGTGGTCGAGTCTCAAACACAGCGCCGCCAGAGAAGCCCTGCTTGCCCGCTTTGAAAGCTCCTTTCATGCTGCCTTGCAGGTTCCTAAAACACAGTGTTTCTGACGGGCCTGGAGACACTGTAAGCAGCTCCCTGGGAAGAAAAGGACTTTCCGCTGAAGAAACAGTGTGCTTCCATAGCGTGGTCGAGTCTCAAACACAGCGCCGCCAGAGAAGCCCTGCTTGCCCGCTTTGAAAGCTCCTTTCATGCTGCCTTGCAGGTTCCTAAAACACAGTGTTTCTGACGGGCCTGGAGACACTGTAAGCAGCTCCCTGGGAAGAAAAGGACTTTCCGCTGAAGAAACAGTGTGCTTCCATAGCGTGGTCGAGTCTCAAACACAGCGCCGCCAGAGAGAAGCCCTGCTTGCCCGCTTTGAAAGCTCCTTTCATGCTGCCTTGCAGGTTCCTAAAACACAGTGTTTCTGACGGGCCTGGAGACACTGTAAGCAGCTCCCTGGGAAGAAAAGGACTTTCCGCTGAAGAAACAGTGTGCTTCCATAGCGTGGTCGAGTCTCAAACACAGCGCCGCCAGAGAAGCCCTGCTTGCCCGCTTTGAAAGCTCCTTTCATGCTGCCTTGCAGGTTCCTAAAACACAGTGTTTCTGACGGGCCTGGAGACACTGTAAGCAGCTCCCTGGGAAGAAAAGGACTTTCCGCTGAAGAAACAGTGTGCTTCCATAGCGTGGTCGAGTCTCAAACACAGCGCCGCCAGAGAAGCCCTGCTTGCCCGCTTTGAAAGCTCCTTTCATGCTGCCTTGCAGGTTCCTATAACACAGTGTTTCTGGCGGGCCTGGAGACACTGTAAGCAGCTCCCTGGGAAGAAAAGGACTTTCCGCTGAAGAAACAGTGTGCTTCCCTAGCCTGGTCAGGAGCTCATCCTGTCATGCTCTAGAGCTAAAGGGAAACTGGACATGAGTACTTACCTCACGTGAGGCCTTGACTTGCCCTGCTGGAGCGGAAGCGTGGAGCAGTTTCCATGAGGTCTTAGTCGCAGTTCTGCATCATTTGAACGTTCGTAGGCTTTTCCGGACGCTTAGGACCCTCGCCCGGGCACCCTGTTCCCTACAAAATCACTGAGGAGAGGCAGGCTCCTCTGGGCTGCTCAGACAGAAACATCCAGGCCGGGATCCCTTCAGAGTCACTGTGTGTACGCCGAGTGTAGGGCAACACACGGCACTCGTCCTCGGGACAGCTAGATTTCCTCAGCCATCCAACAGCTGCAGGACATCTCTTTGCTCCCGTCCTACATGCCATGGAAGTCTGCCTCGTTGCCCTCATCTGAGCTGTACTTAGAAAAACAATCTGCTTCGCATTCCTTCTAGGCACTCATACCCGAAGACCCCACAGCGACGGGAGTAAGTCGGCTTGCATTCCTACTGCAACTGAAGCACAGTTCTTCCTGTCATTCTGTAGGACTTCAAAATGGCCAAGGCCCAATAGCTTTCCTCGCACGATCCTTGGATGAGGGAGCTCGCTCCATGCAGAACACCCTGTGCAGAAAAGTTGATTCAGGCAAGTGTGACCAGTGTGCCCCTGGAGTGTCTTATGATTTGTTAGAAAGGGCAAGGACAGAGGCTGCGGGTTCACTGGAAATGGGGGCCTGGTGGCACAAGCCTTGCTTTCCCATTTTGAAATCCCCATTCATGCTGCCTTGCAGCTTCCGAAGAAACAGGGTTTTTGACGGGCCTGTAGACCCGGTATGCAGGGCTCAATGCAGTCGGAGTCTCAAACACAGCGCCGCCAGAGAAGCCCTGCTTGCCCGCTTTGAAAGCTCCTTTCATGCTGCCTTGCAGGTTCCTAAAACACAGTGTTTCTGACGGGCCTGGAGACACTGTAAGCAGCTCCCTGGGAAGAAAAGGACTTTCCGATGAAGAAACAGTGTGCTTCCATAGCGTGGTCGAGTCTCAAACACAGCGCCGCCAGAGAAGCCCTGCTTGCCCGCTTTGAAAGCTCCTTTCATGCTGCCTTGCAGGTTCCTAAAACACAGTGTTTCTGACGGGCCTGGAGACACTGTAAGCAGCTCCCTGGGAAGAAAAGGACTTTCCGCTGAAGAAACAGTGTGCTTCCATAGCGTGGTCGAGTCTCAAACACAGCGCCGCCAGAGAAGCCCTGCTTGCCCGCTTTGAAAGCTCCTTTCATGCTGCCTTGCAGGTTCCTAAAACACAGTGTTTCTGACGGGCCTGGAGACACTGTAAGCAGCTCCCTGGGAAGAAAAGGACTTTCCGCTGAAGAAACAGTGTGCTTCCATAGCGTGGTCGAGTCTCAAACACAGCGCCGCCAGAGAAGCCCTGCTTGCCCGCTTTGAAAGCTCCTTTCATGCTGCCTTGCAGGTTCCTAAAACACAGTGTTTCTGACGGGCCTGGAGACACTGTAAGCAGCTCCCTGGGAAGAAAAGGACTTTGCGCTGAAGAAACAGTGTGCTTCCATAGCGTGGTCGAGTCTCAAACACAGCGCCGCCAGAGAAGCCCTGCTTGCCCGCTTTGAAAGCTCCTTTCATGCTGCCTTGCAGGTTCCTAAAACACAGTGTTTCTGACGGGCCTGGAGACACTGTAAGCAGCTCCCTGGGAAGAAAAGGACTTTCCGCTGAAGAAACAGTGTGCTTCCATAGCGTGGTCGAGTCTCAAACACAGCGCCGCCAGAGAGAAGCCCTGCTTGCCCGCTTTGAAAGCTCCTTTCATGCTGCCTTGCAGGTTCCTAAAACACAGTGTTTCTGACGGGCCTGGAGACACTGTAAGCAGCTCCCTGGGAAGAAAAGGACTTTCCGCTGAAGAAACAGTGTGCTTCCTTAGCGTGGTCGAGTCTCAAACACAGCGCCGCCAGAGAAGCCCTGCTTGCCCGCTTTGAAAGCTCCTTTCATGCTGCCTTGCAGGTTCCTAAAACACAGTGTTTCTGACGGGCCTGGAGACACTGTAAGCAGCTCCCTGGGAAGAAAAGGACTTTCCGCTGAAGAAACAGTGTGCTTCCATAGCGTGGTCGAGTCTCAAACACAGCGCCGCCAGAGAAGCCCTGCTTGCCCGCTTTGAAAGCTCCTTTCATGCTGCCTTGCAAGTTCCTATAACACAGTGTTTCTGGCGGGCCTGGAGACACTGTAAGCAGCTCCCTGGGAAGAAAAGGACTTTCCGCTGAAGAAACAGTGTGCTTCCATAGCGTGGTCGAGTCTCAAACACAGCGCCGCCAGAGAAGCCCTGCTTGCCCGCTTTGAAAGCTCCTTTCATGCTGCCTTGCAGGTTCCTAAAACACAGTGTTTCTGACGGGCCTGGAGACACTGTAAGCAGCTCCCTGGGAAGAAAAGGACTTTCCGCTGAAGAAACAGTGTGCTTCCCTAGCCTGGTCAGGAGCTCATCCTGTCATGCTCTAGAGCTAAAGGGAAACTGGACATGAGTACTTACCTCACGTGAGGCCTTGACTTGCCCTGCTGGAGCGGAAGCGTGGAGCAGTTTCCATGAGGTCTTAGTCGCAGTTCTGCATCATTTGAACGTTCGTAGGCTTTTCCGGACGCTTAGGACCCTCGCCCGGGCACCCTGTTCCCTACAAAATCACTGAGGAGCGGCAGGCTCCTCTGGGCTGCTCAGACAGAAACATCCAGGCCGGGATCCCTTCAGAGTCACTGTGTGTACGCCGAGTGTAGGGCAACACACGGCACTCGTCCTCGGGACAGCTAGATTTCCTCAGCCATCCAACAGCTGCAGGACATCTCTTTGCTCCCGTCCTACATGCCATGGAAGTCTGCCTCGTTGCCCTCATCTGAGCTGTACTTAGAAAAACAATCTGCTTCGCATTCCTTCTAGGCACTCATACCCGAAGACCCCACAGCGACGGGAGTAAGTCGGCTTGCATTCCTACTGCAACTGAAGCACAGTTCTTCCTGTCATTCTGTAGGACTTCAAAATGGCCAAGGCCCAATAGCTTTCCTCGCACGATCCTTGGATGAGGGAGCTCGCTCCATGCAGAACACCCTGTGCAGAAAAGTTGATTCAGGCAAGTGTGACCAGTGTGCCCCTGGAGTGTCTTATGATTTGTTAGAAAGGGCAAGGACAGAGGCTGCGGGTTCACTGGAAATGGGGGCCTGGTGGCACAAGCCTTGCTTTCCCATTTTGAAATCCCCATTCATGCTGCCTTGCAGCTTCCGAAGAAATAGGGTTTTTGACGGGCCTGTAGACCCGGTATGCAGGGCTCAATGCAGTCGGAGTCTCAAACACAGCGCCGCCAGAGAAGCCCTGCTTGCCCGCTTTGAAAGCTCCTTTCATGCTGCCTTGCAGGTTCCTAAAACACAGTGTTTCTGACGGGCCTGGAGACACTGTAAGCAGCTCCCTGGGAAGAAAAGGACTTTCCCCTGAAGAAACAGTGTGCTTCCATAGCGTGGTCGAGTCTCAAACACAGTGCCGCCAGAGAAGCCCTGCTTGCCCGCTTTGAAAGCTCCTTTCATGCTGCCTTGCAGGTTCCTAAAACACAGTGTTTCTGACGGGCCTGGAGACACTGTAAGCAGCTCCCTGGGAAGAAAAGGACTTTCCGCTGAAGAAACAGTGTGCTTCCATAGCGTGGTCGAGTCTCAAACACAGCGCCGCCAGAGAAGCCCTGCTTGCCCGCTTTGAAAGCTCCTTTCATGCTGCCTTGCAGGTTCCTAAAACACAGTGTTTCTGACGGGCCTGGAGACACTGTAAGCAGCTCCCTGGGAAGAAAAGGACTTTCCGCTGAAGAAACAGTGTGCTTCCATAGCGTGGTCGAGTCTCAAACACAGCGCCGCCAGAGAAGCCCTGCTTGCCCGCTTTGAAAGCTCCTTTCATGCTGCCTTGCAAGTTCCTATAACACAGTGTTTCTGGCGGGCCTGGAGACACTGTAAGCAGCTCCCTGGGAAGAAAAGGACTTTCCGCTGAAGAAACAGTGTGCTTCCCTAGCCTGGTCAGGAGCTCATCCTGTCATGCTCTAGAGCTAAAGGGAAACTGGACATGAGTACTTACCTCACGTGAGGCCTTGACTTGCCCTGCTGGAGCGGAAGCGTGGAGCAGTTTCCATGAGGTCTTAGTCGCAGTTCTGCATCATTTGAACGTTCGTAGGCTTTTCCGGACGCTTAGGACCCTCGCCCGGGCACCCTGTTCCCTACAAAATCACTGAGGAGAGGCAGGCTCCTCTGGGCTGCTCAGACAGAAACATCCAGGCCGGGATCCCTTCAGAGTCACTGTGTGTACGCCGAGTGTAGGGCAACACACGGCACTCGTCCTCGGGACAGCTAGATTTCCTCAGCCATCCAACAGCTGCAGGACATCTCTTTGCTCCCGTCCTACATGCCATGGAAGTCTGCCTCGTTGCCCTCATCTGAGCTGTACTTAGAAAAACAATCTGCTTCGCATTCCTTCTAGGCACTCATACCCGAAGACCCCACAGCGACGGGAGTAAGTCGGCTTGCATTCCTACTGCAACTGAAGCACAGTTCTTCCTGTCATTCTGTAGGACTTCAAAATGGCCAAGGCCCAATAGCTTTCCTCGCACGATCCTTGGATGAGGGAGCTCGCTCCATGCAGAACACCCTGTGCAGAAAAGTTGATTCAGGCAAGTGTGACCAGTGTGCCCCTGGAGTGTCTTATGATTTGTTAGAAAGGGCAAGGACAGAGGCTGCGGGTTCACTGGAAATGGGGGCCTGGTGGCACAAGCCTTGCTTTCCCATTTTGAAATCCCCATTCATGCTGCCTTGCAGCTTCCGAAGAAATAGGGTTTTTGACGGGCCTGTAGACCCGGTATGCAGGGCTCAATGCAGTCGGAGTCTCAAACACAGCGCCGCCAGAGAAGCCCTGCTTGCCCGCTTTGAAAGCTCCTTTCATGCTGCCTTGCAGGTTCCTAAAACACAGTGTTTCTGACGGGCCTGGAGACACTGTAAGCAGCTCCCTGGGAAGAAAAGGACTTTCCCCTGAAGAAACAGTGTGCTTCCATAGCGTGGTCGAGTCTCAAACACAGTGCCGCCAGAGAAGCCCTGCTTGCCCGCTTTGAAAGCTCCTTTCATGCTGCCTTGCAGGTTCCTAAAACACAGTGTTTCTGACGGGCCTGGAGACACTGTAAGCAGCTCCCTGGGAAGAAAAGGACTTTCCGCTGAAGAAACAGTGTGCTTCCATAGCGTGGTCGAGTCTCAAACACAGCGCCGCCAGAGAAGCCCTGCTTGCCCGCTTTGAAAGCTCCTTTCATGCTGCCTTGCAGGTTCCTAAAACACAGTGTTTCTGACGGGCCTGGAGACACTGTAAGCAGCTCCCTGGGAAGAAAAGGACTTTCCGCTGAAGAAACAGTGTGCTTCCATAGCGTGGTCGAGTCTCAAACACAGCGCCGCCAGAGAAGCCCTGCTTGCCCGCTTTGAAAGCTCCTTTCATGCTGCCTTGCAGGTTCCTAAAACACAGTGTTTCTGACGGGCCTGGAGACACTGTAAGCAGCTCCCTGGGAAGAAAAGGACTTTCCGCTGAAGAAACAGTGTGCTTCCTTAGCGTGGTCGAGTCTCAAACACAGCGCCGCCAGAGAAGCCCTGCTTGCCCGCTTTGAAAGCTCCTTTCATGCTGCCTTGCAGGTTCCTAAAACACAGTGTTTCTGACGGGCCTGGAGACACTGTAAGCAGCTCCCTGGGAAGAAAAGGACTTTCCGCTGAAGAAACAGTGTGCTTCCATAGCGTGGTCGAGTCTCAAACACAGCGCCGCCAGAGAAGCCCTGCTTGCCCGCTTTGAAAGCTCCTTTCATGCTGCCTTGCAAGTTCCTATAACACAGTGTTTCTGGCGGGCCTGGAGACACTGTAAGCAGCTCCCTGGGAAGAAAAGGACTTTCCGCTGAAGAAACAGTGTGCTTCCATAGCGTGGTCGAGTCTCAAACACAGCGCCGCCAGAGAAGCCCTGCTTGCCCGCTTTGAAAGCTCCTTTCATGCTGCCTTGCAGGTTCCTAAAACACAGTGTTTCTGACGGGCCTGGAGACACTGTAAGCAGCTCCCTGGGAAGAAAAGGACTTTCCGCTGAAGAAACAGTGTGCTTCCCTAGCCTGGTCAGGAGCTCATCCTGTCATGCTCTAGAGCTAAAGGGAAACTGGACATGAGTACTTACCTCACGTGAGGCCTTGACTTGCCCTGCTGGAGCGGAAGCGTGGAGCAGTTTCCATGAGGTCTTAGTCGCAGTTCTGCATCATTTGAACGTTCGTAGGCTTTTCCGGACGCTTAGGACCCTCGCCCGGGCACCCTGTTCCCTACAAAATCACTGAGGAGCGGCAGGCTCCTCTGGGCTGCTCAGACAGAAACATCCAGGCCGGGATCCCTTCAGAGTCACTGTGTGTACGCCGAGTGTAGGGCAACACACGGCACTCGTCCTCGGGACAGCTAGATTTCCTCAGCCATCCAACAGCTGCAGGACATCTCTTTGCTCCCGTCCTACATGCCATGGAAGTCTGCCTCGTTGCCCTCATCTGAGCTGTACTTAGAAAAACAATCTGCTTCGCATTCCTTCTAGGCACTCATACCCGAAGACCCCACAGCGACGGGAGTAAGTCGGCTTGCATTCCTACTGCAACTGAAGCACAGTTCTTCCTGTCATTCTGTAGGACTTCAAAATGGCCAAGGCCCAATAGCTTTCCTCGCACGATCCTTGGATGAGGGAGCTCGCTCCATGCAGAACACCCTGTGCAGAAAAGTTGATTCAGGCAAGTGTGACCAGTGTGCCCCTGGAGTGTCTTATGATTTGTTAGAAAGGGCAAGGACAGAGGCTGCGGGTTCACTGGAAATGGGGGCCTGGTGGCACAAGCCTTGCTTTCCCATTTTGAAATCCCCATTCATGCTGCCTTGCAGCTTCCGAAGAAATAGGGTTTTTGACGGGCCTGTAGACCCGGTATGCAGGGCTCAATGCAGTCGGAGTCTCAAACACAGCGCCGCCAGAGAAGCCCTGCTTGCCCGCTTTGAAAGCTCCTTTCATGCTGCCTTGCAGGTTCCTAAAACACAGTGTTTCTGACGGGCCTGGAGACACTGTAAGCAGCTCCCTGGGAAGAAAAGGACTTTCCCCTGAAGAAACAGTGTGCTTCCATAGCGTGGTCGAGTCTCAAACACAGTGCCGCCAGAGAAGCCCTGCTTGCCCGCTTTGAAAGCTCCTTTCATGCTGCCTTGCAGGTTCCTAAAACACAGTGTTTCTGACGGGCCTGGAGACACTGTAAGCAGCTCCCTGGGAAGAAAAGGACTTTCCGCTGAAGAAACAGTGTGCTTCCATAGCGTGGTCGAGTCTCAAACACAGCGCCGCCAGAGAAGCCCTGCTTGCCCGCTTTGAAAGCTCCTTTCATGCTGCCTTGCAGGTTCCTAAAACACAGTGTTTCTGACGGGCCTGGAGACACTGTAAGCAGCTCCCTGGGAAGAAAAGGACTTTCCGCTGAAGAAACAGTGTGCTTCCATAGCGTGGTCGAGTCTCAAACACAGCGCCGCCAGAGAAGCCCTGCTTGCCCGCTTTGAAAGCTCCTTTCATGCTGCCTTGCAGGTTCCTAAAACACAGTGTTTCTGACGGGCCTGGAGACACTGTAAGCAGCTCCCTGGGAAGAAAAGGACTTTCCGCTGAAGAAACAGTGTGCTTCCATAGCGTGGTCGAGTCTCAAACACAGCGCCGCCAGAGAAGCCCTGCTTGCCCGCTTTGAAAGCTCCTTTCATGCTGCCTTGCAGGTTCCTAAAACACAGTGTTTCTGACGGGCCTGGAGACACTGTAAGCAGCTCCCTGGGAAGAAAAGGACTTTCCGCTGAAGAAACAGTGTGCTTCCATAGCGTGGTCGAGTCTCAAACACAGCGCCGCCAGAGAAGCCCTGCTTGCCCGCTTTGAAAGCTCCTTTCATGCTGCCTTGCAGGTTCCTAAAACACAGTGTTTCTGACGGGCCTGGAGACACTGTAAGCAGCTCCCTGGGAAGAAAAGGACTTTCCGCTGAAGAAACAGTGTGCTTCCATAGCGTGGTCGAGTCTCAAACACAGCGCCGCCAGAGAGAAGCCCTGCTTGCCCGCTTTGAAAGCTCCTTTCATGCTGCCTTGCAGGTTCCTAAAACACAGTGTTTCTGACGGGCCTGGAGACACTGTAAGCAGCTCCCTGGGAAGAAAAGGACTTTCCGCTGAAGAAACAGTGTGCTTCCATAGCGTGGTCGAGTCTCAAACACAGCGCCGCCAGAGAAGCCCTGCTTGCCCGCTTTGAAAGCTCCTTTCATGCTGCCTTGCAGGTTCCTAAAACACAGTGTTTCTGACGGGCCTGGAGACACTGTAAGCAGCTCCCTGGGAAGAAAAGGACTTTCCGCTGAAGAAACAGTGTGCTTCCATAGCGTGGTCGAGTCTCAAACACAGCGCCGCCAGAGAAGCCCTGCTTGCCCGCTTTGAAAGCTCCTTTCATGCTGCCTTGCAGGTTCCTAAAACACAGTGTTTCTGACGGGCCTGGAGACACTGTAAGCAGCTCCCTGGGAAGAAAAGGACTTTCCGCTGAAGAAACAGTGTGCTTCCATAGCGTGGTCGAGTCTCAAACACAGCGCCGCCAGAGAAGCCCTGCTTGCCCGCTTTGAAAGCTCCTTTCATGCTGCCTTGCAGGTTCCTAAAACACAGTGTTTCTGACGGGCCTGGAGACACTGTAAGCAGCTCCCTGGGAAGAAAAGGACTTTCCGCTGAAGAAACAGTGTGCTTCCATAGCGTGGTCGAGTCTCAAACACAGCGCCGCCAGAGAAGCCCTGCTTGCCCGCTTTGAAAGCTCCTTTCATGCTGCCTTGCAGGTTCCTAAAACACAGTGTTTCTGACGGGCCTGGAGACACTGTAAGCAGCTCCCTGGGAAGAAAAGGACTTTCCGCTGAAGAAACAGTGTGCTTCCATAGCGTGGTCGAGTCTCAAACACAGCGCCGCCAGAGAAGCCCTGCTTGCCCGCTTTGAAAGCTCCTTTCATGCTGCCTTGCAGGTTCCTATAACACAGTGTTTCTGGCGGGCCTGGAGACACTGTAAGCAGCTCCCTGGGAAGAAAAGGACTTTCCGCTGAAGAAACAGTGTGCTTCCCTAGCCTGGTCAGGAGCTCATCCTGTCATGCTCTAGAGCTAAAGGGAAACTGGACATGAGTACTTACCTCACGTGAGGCCTTGACTTGCCCTGCTGGAGCGGAAGCGTGGAGCAGTTTCCATGAGGTCTTAGTCGCAGTTCTGCATCATTTGAACGTTCGTAGGCTTTTCCGGACGCTTAGGACCCTCGCCCGGGCACCCTGTTCCCTACAAAATCACTGAGGAGAGGCAGGCTCCTCTGGGCTGCTCAGACAGAAACATCCAGGCCGGGATCCCTTCAGAGTCACTGTGTGTACGCCGAGTGTAGGGCAACACACGGCACTCGTCCTCGGGACAGCTAGATTTCCTCAGCCATCCAACAGCTGCAGGACATCTCTTTGCTCCCGTCCTACATGCCATGGAAGTCTGCCTCGTTGCCCTCATCTGAGCTGTACTTAGAAAAACAATCTGCTTCGCATTCCTTCTAGGCACTCATACCCGAAGACCCCACAGCGACGGGAGTAAGTCGGCTTGCATTCCTACTGCAACTGAAGCACAGTTCTTCCTGTCATTCTGTAGGACTTCAAAATGGCCAAGGCCCAATAGCTTTCCTCGCACGATCCTTGGATGAGGGAGCTCGCTCCATGCAGAACACCCTGTGCAGAAAAGTTGATTCAGGCAAGTGTGACCAGTGTGCCCCTGGAGTGTCTTATGATTTGTTAGAAAGGGCAAGGACAGAGGCTGCGGGTTCACTGGAAATGGGGGCCTGGTGGCACAAGCCTTGCTTTCCCATTTTGAAATCCCCATTCATGCTGCCTTGCAGCTTCCGAAGAAACAGGGTTTTTGACGGGCCTGTAGACCCGGTATGCAGGGCTCAATGCAGTCGGAGTCTCAAACACAGCGCCGCCAGAGAAGCCCTGCTTGCCCGCTTTGAAAGCTCCTTTCATGCTGCCTTGCAGGTTCCTAAAACACAGTGTTTCTGACGGGCCTGGAGACACTGTAAGCAGCTCCCTGGGAAGAAAAGGACTTTCCGATGAAGAAACAGTGTGCTTCCATAGCGTGGTCGAGTCTCAAACACAGCGCCGCCAGAGAAGCCCTGCTTGCCCGCTTTGAAAGCTCCTTTCATGCTGCCTTGCAGGTTCCTAAAACACAGTGTTTCTGACGGGCCTGGAGACACTGTAAGCAGCTCCCTGGGAAGAAAAGGACTTTCCGCTGAAGAAACAGTGTGCTTCCATAGCGTGGTCGAGTCTCAAACACAGCGCCGCCAGAGAAGCCCTGCTTGCCCGCTTTGAAAGCTCCTTTCATGCTGCCTTGCAGGTTCCTAAAACACAGTGTTTCTGACGGGCCTGGAGACACTGTAAGCAGCTCCCTGGGAAGAAAAGGACTTTCCGCTGAAGAAACAGTGTGCTTCCATAGCGTGGTCGAGTCTCAAACACAGCGCCGCCAGAGAAGCCCTGCTTGCCCGCTTTGAAAGCTCCTTTCATGCTGCCTTGCAGGTTCCTAAAACACAGTGTTTCTGACGGGCCTGGAGACACTGTAAGCAGCTCCCTGGGAAGAAAAGGACTTTGCGCTGAAGAAACAGTGTGCTTCCATAGCGTGGTCGAGTCTCAAACACAGCGCCGCAAGAGAAGCCCTGCTTGCCCGCTTTGAAAGCTCCTTTCATGCTGCCTTGCAGGTTCCTAAAACACAGTGTTTCTGACGGGCCTGGAGACACTGTAAGCAGCTCCCTGGGAAGAAAAGGACTTTCCGCTGAAGAAACAGTGTGCTTCCATAGCGTGGTCGAGTCTCAAACACAGCGCCGCCAGAGAGAAGCCCTGCTTGCCCGCTTTGAAAGCTCCTTTCATGCTGCCTTGCAGGTTCCTAAAACACAGTGTTTCTGACGGGCCTGGAGACACTGTAAGCAGCTCCCTGGGAAGAAAAGGACTTTCCGCTGAAGAAACAGTGTGCTTCCTTAGCGTGGTCGAGTCTCAAACACAGCGCCGCCAGAGAAGCCCTGCTTGCCCGCTTTGAAAGCTCCTTTCATGCTGCCTTGCAGGTTCCTAAAACACAGTGTTTCTGACGGGCCTGGAGACACTGTAAGCAGCTCCCTGGGAAGAAAAGGACTTTCCGCTGAAGAAACAGTGTGCTTCCATAGCGTGGTCGAGTCTCAAACACAGCGCCGCCAGAGAAGCCCTGCTTGCCCGCTTTGAAAGCTCCTTTCATGCTGCCTTGCAAGTTCCTATAACACAGTGTTTCTGGCGGGCCTGGAGACACTGTAAGCAGCTCCCTGGGAAGAAAAGGACTTTCCGCTGAAGAAACAGTGTGCTTCCATAGCGTGGTCGAGTCTCAAACACAGCGCCGCCAGAGAAGCCCTGCTTGCCCGCTTTGAAAGCTCCTTTCATGCTGCCTTGCAGGTTCCTAAAACACAGTGTTTCTGACGGGCCTGGAGACACTGTAAGCAGCTCCCTGGGAAGAAAAGGACTTTCCGCTGAAGAAACAGTGTGCTTCCCTAGCCTGGTCAGGAGCTCATCCTGTCATGCTGTAGAGCTAAAGGGAAACTGGACATGAGTACTTACCTCACGTGAGGCCTTGACTTGCCCTGCTGGAGCGGAAGCGTGGAGCAGTTTCCATGAGGTCTTAGTCGCAGTTCTGCATCATTTGAACGTTCGTAGGCTTTTCCGGACGCTTAGGACCCTCGCCCGGGCACCCTGTTCCCTACAAAATCACTGAGGAGCGGCAGGCTCCTCTGGGCTGCTCAGACAGAAACATCCAGGCCGGGATCCCTTCAGAGTCACTGTGTGTACGCCGAGTGTAGGGCAACACACGGCACTCGTCCTCGGGACAGCTAGATTTCCTCAGCCATCCAACAGCTGCAGGACATCTCTTTGCTCCCGTCCTACATGCCATGGAAGTCTGCCTCGTTGCCCTCATCTGAGCTGTACTTAGAAAAACAATCTGCTTCGCATTCCTTCTAGGCACTCATACCCGAAGACCCCACAGCGACGGGAGTAAGTCGGCTTGCATTCCTACTGCAACTGAAGCACAGTTCTTCCTGTCATTCTGTAGGACTTCAAAATGGCCAAGGCCCAATAGCTTTCCTCGCACGATCCTTGGATGAGGGAGCTCGCTCCATGCAGAACACCCTGTGCAGAAAAGTTGATTCAGGCAAGTGTGACCAGTGTGCCCCTGGAGTGTCTTATGATTTGTTAGAAAGGGCAAGGACAGAGGCTGCGGGTTCACTGGAAATGGGGGCCTGGTGGCACAAGCCTTGCTTTCCCATTTTGAAATCCCCATTCATGCTGCCTTGCAGCTTCCGAAGAAAGAGGGTTTTTGACGGGCCTGTAGACCCGGTATGCAGGGCTCAATGCAGTCGGAGTCTCAAACACAGCGCCGCCAGAGAAGCCCTGCTTGCCTGCTTTGAAAGCTCCTTTCATGCTGCCTTGCAGGTTCCTAAAACACAGTGTTTCTGACGGGCCTGGAGACACTGTAAGCAGCTCCCTGGGAAGAAAAGGACTTTCCGCTGAAGAAACAGTGTGCTTCCATAGCGTGGTCGAGTCTCAAACACAGTGCCGCCAGAGAAGCCCTGCTTGCCCGCTTTGAAAGCTCCTTTCATGCTGCCTTGCAGGTTCCTAAAACACAGTGTTTCTGACGGGCCTGGAGACACTGTAAGCAGCTCCCTGGGAAGAAAAGGACTTTCCGCTGAAGAAACAGTGTGCTTCCATAGCGTGGTCGAGTCTCAAACACAGCGCCGCCAGAGAAGCCCTGCTTGCCCGCTTTGAAAGCTCCTTTCATGCTGCCTTGCAGGTTCCTAAAACACAGTGTTTCTGACGGGCCTGGAGACACTGTAAGCAGCTCCCTGGGAAGAAAAGGACTTTCCGCTGAAGAAACAGTGTGCTTCCATAGCGTGGTCGAGTCTCAAACACAGCGCCGCCAGAGAAGCCCTGCTTGCCCGCTTTGAAAGCTCCTTTCATGCTGCCTTGCAGGTTCCTAAAACACAGTGTTTCTGACGGGCCTGGAGACACTGTAAGCAGCTCCCTGGGAAGAAAAGGACTTTCCGCTGAAGAAACAGTGTGCTTCCCTAGCCTGGTCAGGAGCTCATCCTGTCATGCTCTAGAGCTAAAGGGAAACTGGACATGAGTACTTACCTCACGTGAGGCCTTGACTTGCCCTGCTGGAGCGGAAGCGTGGAGCAGTTTCCATGAGGTCTTAGTCGCAGTTCTGCATCATTTGAACGTTCGTAGGCTTTTCCGGACGCTTAGGACCCTCGCCCGGGCACCCTGTTCCCTACAAAATCACTGAGGAGCGGCAGGCTCCTCTGGGCTGCTCAGACAGAAACATCCAGGCCGGGATCCCTTCAGAGTCACTGTGTGTACGCCGAGTGTAGGGCAACACACGGCACTCGTCCTCGGGACAGCTAGATTTCCTCAGCCATCCAACAGCTGCAGGACATCTCTTTGCTCCCGTCCTACATGCCATGGAAGTCTGCCTCGTTGCCCTCATCTGAGCTGTACTTAGAAAAACAATCTGCTTCGCATTCCTTCTAGGCACTCATACCCGAAGACCCCACAGCGACGGGAGTAAGTCGGCTTGCATTCCTACTGCAACTGAAGCACAGTTCTTCCTGTCATTCTGTAGGACTTCAAAATGGCCAAGGCCCAATAGCTTTCCTCGCACGATCCTTGGATGAGGGAGCTCGCTCCATGCAGAACACCCTGTGCAGAAAAGTTGATTCAGGCAAGTGTGACCAGTGTGCCCCTGGAGTGTCTTATGATTTGTTAGAAAGGGCAAGGACAGAGGCTGCGGGTTCACTGGAAATGGGGGCCTGGTGGCACAAGCCTTGCTTTCCCATTTTGAAATCCCCATTCATGCTGCCTTGCAGCTTCCGAAGAAATAGGGTTTTTGACGGGCCTGTAGACCCGGTATGCAGGGCTCAATGCAGTCGGAGTCTCAAACACAGCGCCGCCAGAGAAGCCCTGCTTGCCTGCTTTGAAAGCTCCTTTCATGCTGCCTTGCAGGTTCCTAAAACACAGTGTTTCTGACGGGCCTGGAGACACTGTAAGCAGCTCCCTGGGAAGAAAAGGACTTTCCCCTGAAGAAACAGTGTGCTTCCATAGCGTGGTCGAGTCTCAAACACAGTGCCGCCAGAGAAGCCCTGCTTGCCCGCTTTGAAAGCTCCTTTCATGCTGCCTTGCAGGTTCCTAAAACACAGTGTTTCTGACGGGCCTGGAGACACTGTAAGCAGCTCCCTGGGAAGAAAAGGACTTTCCGCTGAAGAAACAGTGTGCTTCCATAGCGTGGTCGAGTCTCAAACACAGCGCCGCCAGAGAAGCCCTGCTTGCCCGCTTTGAAAGCTCCTTTCATGCTGCCTTGCAGGTTCCTAAAACACAGTGTTTCTGACGGGCCTGGAGACACTGTAAGCAGCTCCCTGGGAAGAAAAGGACTTTCCGCTGAAGAAACAGTGTGCTTCCATAGCGTGGTCGAGTCTCAAACACAGCGCCGCCAGAGAAGCCCTGCTTGCCCGCTTTGAAAGCTCCTTTCATGCTGCCTTGCAGGTTCCTAAAACACAGTGTTTCTGACGGGCCTGGAGACACTGTAAGCAGCTCCCTGGGAAGAAAAGGACTTTCCGCTGAAGAAACAGTGTGCTTCCCTAGCCTGGTCAGGAGCTCATCCTGTCATGCTCTAGAGCTAAAGGGAAACTGGACATGAGTACTTACCTCACGTGAGGCCTTGACTTGCCCTGCTGGAGCGGAAGCGTGGAGCAGTTTCCATGAGGTCTTAGTCGCAGTTCTGCATCATTTGAACGTTCGTAGGCTTTTCCGGACGCTTAGGACCCTCGCCCGGGCACCCTGTTCCCTACAAAATCACTGAGGAGCGGCAGGCTCCTCTGGGCTGCTCAGACAGAAACATCCAGGCCGGGATCCCTTCAGAGTCACTGTGTGTACGCCGAGTGTAGGGCAACACACGGCACTCGTCCTCGGGACAGCTAGATTTCCTCAGCCATCCAACAGCTGCAGGACATCTCTTTGCTCCCGTCCTACATGCCATGGAAGTCTGCCTCGTTGCCCTCATCTGAGCTGTACTTAGAAAAACAATCTGCTTCGCATTCCTTCTAGGCACTCATACCCGAAGACCCCACAGCGACGGGAGTAAGTCGGCTTGCATTCCTACTGCAACTGAAGCACAGTTCTTCCTGTCATTCTGTAGGACTTCAAAATGGCCAAGGCCCAATAGCTTTCCTCGCACGATCCTTGGATGAGGGAGCTCGCTCCATGCAGAACACCCTGTGCAGAAAAGTTGATTCAGGCAAGTGTGACCAGTGTGCCCCTGGAGTGTCTTATGATTTGTTAGAAAGGGCAAGGACAGAGGCTGCGGGTTCACTGGAAATGGGGGCCTGGTGGCACAAGCCTTGCTTTCCCATTTTGAAATCCCCATTCATGCTGCCTTGCAGCTTCCGAAGAAACAGGGTTTTTGACGGGCCTGTAGACCCGGTATGCAGGGCTCAATGCAGTCGGAGTCTCAAACACAGCGCCGCCAGAGAAGCCCTGCTTGCCCGCTTTGAAAGCTCCTTTCATGCTGCCTTGCAGGTTCCTAAAACACAGTGTTTCTGACGGGCCTGGAGACACTGTAAGCAGCTCCCTGGGAAGAAAAGGACTTTCCGCTGAAGAAACAGTGTGCTTCCATAGCGTGGTCGAGTCTCAAACACAGCGCCGCCAGAGAGAAGCCCTGCTTGCCCGCTTTGAAAGCTCCTTTCATGCTGCCTTGCAGGTTCCTAAAACACAGTGTTTCTGACGGGCCTGGAGACACTGTAAGCAGCTCCCTGGGAAGAAAAGGACTTTCCGCTGAAGAAACAGTGTGCTTCCATAGCGTGGTCGAGTCTCAAACACAGCGCCGCCAGAGAGAAGCCCTGCTTACCCGCTTTGAAAGCTCCTTTCATGCTGCCTTGCAGGTTCCTAAAACACAGTGTTTCTGACGGGCCTGGAGACACTGTAAGCAGCTCCCTGGGAAGAAAAGGACTTTCCGCTGAAGAAACAGTGTGCTTCCATAGCGTGGTCGAGTCTCAAACACAGCGCCGCCAGAGAAGCCCTGCTTGCCCGCTTTGAAAGCTCCTTTCACGCTGCCTTGCAGGTTCCTAAAACACAGTGTTTCTGATGGGCCTGGAGACACTGTAAGCAGCTCCCTGGGAAGAAAAGGACTTTCCGCTGAAGAAACAGTGTGCTTCCATAGCCTGGTCAGGAGCTCATCCTGTCATGCTGTAGAGCTAAAGGGAAACGGACATGAGTACTTACCTCACGTGAGGCCTTGACTTGCCCTGCTGGAGCGGAAGCGTGGAGCAGTTTCCATGAGGTCTTAGTCGCAGTTCTGCATCATTTGAACGTTCGTAGGCTTTTCCGGACGCTTAGGACCCTCGCCCGGGCACCCTGTTCCCTACAAAATCACTGAGGAGCGGCAGGCTCCTCTGGGCTGCTCAGACAGAAACATCCAGGCCGGGATCCCTTCAGAGTCACTGTGTGTACGCCGAGTGTAGGGCAACACACGGCACTCGTCCTCGGGACAGCTAGATTTCCTCAGCCATCCAACAGCTGCAGGACATCTCTTTGCTCCCGTCCTACATGCCATGGAAGTCTGCCTCGTTGCCCTCATCTGAGCTGTACTTAGAAAAACAATCTGCTTCGCATTCCTTCTAGGCACTCATACCCGAAGACCCCACAGCGACGGGAGTAAGTCGGCTTGCATTCCTACTGCAACTGAAGCACAGTTCTTCCTGTCATTCTGTAGGACTTCAAAATGGCCAAGGCCCAATAGCTTTCCTCGCACGATCCTTGGATGAGGGAGCTCGCTCCATGCAGAACACCCTGTGCAGAAAAGTTGATTCAGGCAAGTGTGACCAGTGTGCCCCTGGAGTGTCTTATGATTTGTTAGAAAGGGCAAGGACAGAGGCTGCGGGTTCACTGGAAATGGGGGCCTGGTGGCACAAGCCTTGCTTTCCCATTTTGAAATCCCCATTCATGCTGCCTTGCAGGTTCCGAAGAAATAGGGTTTTTGACGGGCCTGTAGACCCGGTATGCAGGGCTCAATGCAGTCGGAGTCTCAAACACAGCGCCGCCAGAGAAGCCCCGCTTGCCCGCTTTGAAAGCTCCTTTCATGCTGCCTTGCAGGTTCCTAAAACACAGTGTTTCTGACGGGCCTGGAGACACTGTAAGCAGCTCCCTGGGAAGAAAAGGACTTTCCGCTGAAGAAACAGTGTGCTTCCATAGCGTGGTCGAGTCTCAAAAACAGCGCCGCCAGAGAAGCCCCGCTTGCCCGCTTTGAAAGCTCCTTTCATGCTGCCTTGCAGGTTCCTAAAACACAGTGTTTCTGACGGGCCTGGAGACACTGTAAGCAGCTCCCTGGGAAGAAAAGGACTTTCCGCTGAAGAAACAGTGTGCTTCCATAGCGTGGTCGAGTCTCAAACACAGCGCCGCCAGAGAAGCCCTGCTTGCCCGCTTTGAAAGCTCCTTTCATGCTGCCTTGCAGGTTCCTAAAACACAGTGTTTCTGACGGGCCTGGAGACACTGTAAGCAGCTCCCTGGGAAGAAAAGGACTTTCCGCTGAAGAAACAGTGTGCTTCCATAGCGTGGTCGAGTCTCAAACACAGCGCCGCCAGAGAGAAGCCCTGCTTGCCCGCTTTGAAAGCTCCTTTCATGCTGCCTTGCAGGTTCCTAAAACACAGTGTTTCTGACGGGCCTGGAGACACTGTAAGCAGCTCCCTTCGAAGAAAAGGACTTTCCGCTGAAGAAACAGTGTGCTTCCATAGCGTGGTCGAGTCTCAAACACAGCGCCACCAGGGAGAAGCCCTGCTTGCCCGCTTTGAAAGCTCCTTTCATGCTGCCTTGCAGGTGCCTAAAACACAGTGTTTCTGACGGGCCTGGAGACACTGTAAGCAGCTCCCTGGGAAGAAAAGGACTTTCCGCTGAAGAAACAGTGTGCTTCCATAGCGTGGTCGAGTCTCAAACACAGCGCCGCCAGAGAAGCCCTGCTTGCCCGCTTTGAAAGCTCCTTTCATGCTGCCTTGCAGGTTCCTAAAACACAGTGTTTCTGACGGGCCTGGAGACACTGTAAGCAGCTCCCTGGGAAGAAAAGGACTTTCCGCTGAAGAAACAGTGTGCTTCCATAGCCTGGTCAGGAGCTCATCCTGTCATGCTGTAGAGCTAAAGGGAAACTGGACATGAGTACTTACCTCACGTGAGGCCTTGACTTGCCCTGCTGGAGCGGAAGCGTGGAGCAGTTTCCATGAGGTCTTAGTCGCAGTTCTGCATCATTTGAACGTTCGTAGGCTTTTCCGGATGCTTAGGACCCTCGCCCGGGCACCCTGTTCCCTACAAAATCACTGAGGAGCGGCAGGCTCCTCTGGGCTGCTCAGACAGAAACATCCAGGCCGGGATCCCTTCAGAGTCACTGTGTGTACGCCGAGTGTAGGGCAACACACGGCACTCGTCCTCGGGACAGCTAGATTTCCTCAGCCATCCAACAGCTGCAGGACATCTCTTTGCTCCCGTCCTACATGCCATGGAAGTCTGCCTCGTTGCCCTCATCTGAGCTGTACTTAGAAAAACAATCTGCTTCGCATTCCTTCTAGGCACTCATACCCGAAGACCCCACAGCGACGGGAGTAAGTCGGCTTGCATTCCTACTGCAACTGAAGCACAGTTCTTCCTGTCATTCTGTAGGACTTCAAAATGGCCAAGGCCCAATAGCTTTCCTCGCACGATCCTTGGATGAGGGAGCTCGCTCCATGCAGAACACCCTGTGCAGAAAAGTTGATTCAGGCAAGTGTGACCAGTGTGCCCCTGCAGTGTCTTATGATTTGTTAGAAAGGGCAAGGACAGAGGCTGCGGGTTCACTGGAAATGGGGGCCTGGTGGCACAAGCCTTGCTTTCCCATTTTGAAATCCCCATTCATGCTGCCTTGCAGCTTCCGAAGAAATAGGGTTTTTGACGGGCCTGTAGACCCGGTATGCAGGGCTCAATGCAGTCGGAGTCTCAAACACAGCGCCGCCAGAGAAGCCCCGCTTGCCCGCTTTGAAAGCTCCTTTCATGCTGCCTTGCAGGTTCCTAAAACACAGTGTTTCTGACGGGCCTGGAGACACTGTAAGCAGCTCCCTGGGAAGAAAAGGACTTTCCGCTGAAGAAACAGTGTGCTTCCATAGCGTGGTCGAGTCTCAAACACAGCGCCGCCAGAGAAGCCCTGCTTGCCCGCTTTGAAAGCTCCTTTCATGCTGCCTTGCAGGTTCCTAAAACACAGTGTTTCTGACGGGCCTGGAGACACTGTAAGCAGCTCCCTGGGAAGAAAAGGACTTTCCGCTGAAGAAACAGTGTGCTTCCATAGCGTGGTCGAGTCTCAAACACAGCGCCGCCAGAGAGAAGCCCTGCTTGCCCGCTTTGAAAGCTCCTTTCATGCTGCCTTGCAGGTTCCTAAAACACAGTGTTTCTGACGGGCCTGGAGACACTGTAAGCAGCTCCCTGGGAAGAAAAGGACTTTCCGCTGAAGAAACAGTGTGCTTCCATAGCGTGGTCGAGTCTCAAACACAGCGCCACCAGGGAGAAGCCCTGCTTGCCCGCTTTGAAAGCTCCTTTCATGCTGCCTTGCAGGTTCCTAAAACACAGTGTTTCTGACGGGCCTGGAGACACTGTAAGCAGCTCCCTGGGAAGAAAAGGACTTTCCGCTGAAGAAACAGTGTGCTTCCATAGCGTGGTCGAGTCTCAAACACAGCGCCGCCAGAGAGAAGCCCTGCTTGCCCGCTTTGAAAGCTCCTTTCATGCTGCCTTGCAGGTTCCTAAAACACAGTGTTTCTGACGGGCCTGGAGACACTGTAAGCAGCTCCCTGGGAAGAAAAGGACTTTCCGCTGAAGAAACAGTGTGCTTCCATAGCGTGGTCGAGTCTCAAACACAGCGCCGCCAGAGAAGCCCTGCTTGCCCGCATTGAAAGCTCCTTTCATGCTGCCTTGCAGGTTCCTAAAACACAGTGTTTCTGACGGGCCTGGAGACACTGTAAGCAGCTCCCTGGGAAGAAAAGGACTTTCCGCTGAAGAAACAGTGTGCTTCCATAGCGTGGTCGAGTCTCAAACACAGCGCCGCCAGAGAAGCCCCGCTTGCCCGCTTTGAAAGCTCCTTTCATGCTGCCTTGCAGGTTCCTAAAACACAGTGTTTCTGACGGGCCTGGAGACACTGTAAGCAGCTCCCGGGGAAGAAAAGGACTTTCCGCTGAAGAAACAGTGTGCTTCCATAGCGTGGTCGAGTCTCAAACACAGCGCCGCCAGAGAAGCCCTGCTTGCCCGCTTTGAAAGCTCCTTTCATGCTGCCTTGCAGGTTCCTAAAACACAGTGTTTCTGACGGGCCTGGAGACACTGTAAGCAGCTCCCTGGGAAGAAAAGACTTTCCGCTGAAGAAACAGTGTGCTTCCATAGCGTGGTCGAGTCTCAAACACAGCGCCGCCAGAGAGAAGCCCTGCTTGCCCGCTTTGAAAGCTCCTTTCATGCTGCCTTGCAGGTTCCTAAAACACAGTGTTTCTGACGGGCCTGGAGACACTGTAAGCAGCTCCCTGGGAAGAAAAGGACTTTCCGCTGAAGAAACAGTGTGCTTCCATAGCGTGGTCGAGTCTCAAACACAGCGCCGCCAGAGAAGCCCTGCTTGCCCGCTTTGAAAGCTCCTTTCATGCTGCCTTGCAGGTTCCTAAAACACAGTGTTTCTGACGGGCCTGGAGACACTGTAAGCAGCTCCCTGGGAAGAAAAGGACTTTCCGCTGAAGAAACAGTGTGCTTCCATAGCGTGGTCGAGTCTCAAACACAGCGCCGCCAGAGAAGCCCTGCTTGCCCGCTTTGAAAGCTCCTTTCATGCTGCCTTGCAGGTTCCTAAAACACAGTGTTTCTGACGGGCCTGGAGACACTGTAAGCAGCTCCCTGGGAAGAAAAGGACTTTCCGCTGAAGAAACAGTGTGCTTCCATAGCGTGGTCGAGTCTCAAACACAGCGCCGCCAGAGAGAAGCCCTGCTTGCCCGCTTTGAAAGCTCCTTTCATGCTGCCTTGCAGGTTCCTAAAACACAGTGTTTCTGACGGGCCTGGAGACACTGTAAGCAGCTCCCTGGGAAGAAAAGGACTTTCCGCTGAAGAAACAGTGTGCTTCCATAGCGTGGTCGAGTCTCAAACACAGCGCCGCCAGAGAAGCCCTGCTTGCCCGCTTTGAAAGCTCCTTTCATGCTGCCTTGCAGGTTCCTAAAACACAGTGTTTCTGACGGGCCTGGAGACACTGTAAGCAGCTCCCTGGGAAGAAAAGGACTTTCCGCTGAAGAAACAGTGTGCTTCCATAGCGTGGTCGAGTCTCAAACACAGCGCCGCCAGAGAAGCCCTGCTTGCCCGCTTTGAAAGCTCCTTTCATGCTGCCTTGCAGGTTCCTAAAACACAGTGTTTCTGACGGGCCTGGAGACACTGTAAGCAGCTCCCTGGGAAGAAAAGGACTTTCCGCTGAAGAAACAGTGTGCTTCCATAGCGTGGTCGAGTCTCAAACACAGCGCCGCCAGAGAAGCCCTGCTTGCCCGCTTTGAAAGCTCCTTTCATGCTGCCTTGCAGGTTCCTAAAACACAGTGTTTCTGACGGGCCTGGAGACACTGTAAGCAGCTCCCTGGGAAGAAAAGGACTTTCCGCTGAAGAAACAGTGTGCTTCCATAGCGTGGTCGAGTCTCAAACACAGCGCCGCCAGAGAAGCCCTGCTTGCCCGCTTTGAAAGCTCCTTTCATGCTGCCTTGCAGGTTCCTAAAACACAGTGTTTCTGACGGGCCTGGAGACACTGTAAGCAGCTCCCTGGGAAGAAAAGGACTTTCCGCTGAAGAAACAGTGTGCTTCCATAGCGTGGTCGAGTCTCAAACACAGCGCCGCCAGAGAAGCCCTGCTTGCCCGCTTTGAAAGCTCCTTTCATGCTGCCTTGCAGGTTCCTAAAACACAGTGTTTCTGACGGGCCTGGAGACACTGTAAGCAGCTCCCTGGGAAGAAAAGGACTTTCCGCTGAAGAAACAGTGTGCTTCCATAGCGTGGTCGAGTCTCAAACACAGCGCCGCCAGAGAAGCCCTGCTTGCCCGCTTTGAAAGCTCCTTTCATGCTGCCTTGCAAGTTCCTATAACACAGTGTTTCTGGCGGGCCTGGAGACACTGTAAGCAGCTCCCTGGGAAGAAAAGGACTTTCCGCTGAAGAAACAGTGTGCTTCCCTAGCCTGGTCAGGAGCTCATCCTGTCATGCTCTAGAGCTAAAGGGAAACTGGACATGAGTACTTACCTCACGTGAGGCCTTGACTTGCCCTGCTGGAGCGGAAGCGTGGAGCAGTTTCCATGAGGTCTTAGTCGCAGTTCTGCATCATTTGAACGTTCGTAGGCTTTTCCGGACGCTTAGGACCCTCGCCCGGGCACCCTGTTCCCTACAAAATCACTGAGGAGAGGCAGGCTCCTCTGGGCTGCTCAGACAGAAACATCCAGGCCGGGATCCCTTCAGAGTCACTGTGTGTACGCCGAGTGTAGGGCAACACACGGCACTCGTCCTCGGGACAGCTAGATTTCCTCAGCCATCCAACAGCTGCAGGACATCTCTTTGCTCCCGTCCTACATGCCATGGAAGTCTGCCTCGTTGCCCTCATCTGAGCTGTACTTAGAAAAACAATCTGCTTCGCATTCCTTCTAGGCACTCATACCCGAAGACCCCACAGCGACGGGAGTAAGTCGGCTTGCATTCCTACTGCAACTGAAGCACAGTTCTTCCTGTCATTCTGTAGGACTTCAAAATGGCCAAGGCCCAATAGCTTTCCTCGCACGATCCTTGGATGAGGGAGCTCGCTCCATGCAGAACACCCTGTGCAGAAAAGTTGATTCAGGCAAGTGTGACCAGTGTGCCCCTGGAGTGTCTTATGATTTGTTAGAAAGGGCAAGGACAGAGGCTGCGGGTTCACTGGAAATGGGGGCCTGGTGGCACAAGCCTTGCTTTCCCATTTTGAAATCCCCATTCATGCTGCCTTGCAGCTTCCGAAGAAATAGGGTTTTTGACGGGCCTGTAGACCCGGTATGCAGGGCTCAATGCAGTCGGAGTCTCAAACACAGCGCCGCCAGAGAAGCCCTGCTTGCCCGCTTTGAAAGCTCCTTTCATGCTGCCTTGCAGGTTCCTAAAACACAGTGTTTCTGACGGGCCTGGAGACACTGTAAGCAGCTCCCTGGGAAGAAAAGGACTTTCCGCTGAAGAAACAGTGTGCTTCCATAGCGTGGTCGAGTCTCAAACACAGCGCCGCCAGAGAAGCCCTGCTTGCCCGCTTTGAAAGCTCCTTTCATGCTGCCTTGCAGGTTCCTAAAACACAGTGTTTCTGACGGGCCTGGAGACACTGTAAGCAGCTCCCTGGGAAGAAAAGGACTTTCCGCTGAAGAAACAGTGTGCTTCCATAGCGTGGTCGAGTCTCAAACACAGCGCCGCCAGAGAAGCCCTGCTTGCCCGCTTTGAAAGCTCCTTTCATGCTGCCTTGCAGGTTCCTAAAACACAGTGTTTCTGACGGGCCTGGAGACACTGTAAGCAGCTCCCTGGGAAGAAAAGGACTTTCCGCTGAAGAAACAGTGTGCTTCCATAGCGTGGTCGAGTCTCAAACACAGCGCCGCCAGAGAAGCCCTGCTTGCCCGCTTTGAGAGCTCCTTTCATGCTGCCTTGCAGGTTCCTAAAACACAGTGTTTCTGACGGGCCTGGAGACACTGTAAGCAGCTCCCTGGGAAGAAAAGGACTTTCCGCTGAAGAAACAGTGTGCTTCCATAGCGTGGTCGAGTCTCAAACACAGCGCCGCCAGAGAAGCCCTGCTTGCCCGCTTTGAAAGCTCCTTTCATGCTGCCTTGCAGGTTCCTAAAACACAGTGTTTCTGACGGGCCTGGAGACACTGTAAGCAGCTCCCTGGGAAGAAAAGGACTTTCCGCTGAAGAAACAGTGTGCTTCCATAGCGTGGTCGAGTCTCAAACACAGCGCCGCCAGAGAGAAGCCCTGCTTGCCCGCTTTGAAAGCTCCTTTCATGCTGCCTTGCAGGTTCCTAAAACACAGTGTTTCTGACGGGCCTGGAGACACTGTAAGCAGCTCCCTGGGAAGAAAAGGACTTTCCGCTGAAGAAACAGTGTGCTTCCTTAGCGTGGTCGAGTCTCAAACACAGCGCCGCCAGAGAAGCCCTGCTTGCCCGCTTTGAAAGCTCCTTTCATGCTGCCTTGCAGGTTCCTAAAACACAGTGTTTCTGACGGGCCTGGAGACACTGTAAGCAGCTCCCTGGGAAGAAAAGGACTTTCCGCTGAAGAAACAGTGTGCTTCCATAGCGTGGTCGAGTCTCAAACACAGCGCCGCCAGAGAAGCCCTGCTTGCCCGCTTTGAAAGCTCCTTTCATGCTGCCTTGCAAGTTCCTATAACACAGTGTTTCTGGCGGGCCTGGAGACACTGTAAGCAGCTCCCTGGGAAGAAAAGGACTTTCCGCTGAAGAAACAGTGTGCTTCCATAGCGTGGTCGAGTCTCAAACACAGCGCCGCCAGAGAAGCCCTGCTTGCCCGCTTTGAAAGCTCCTTTCATGCTGCCTTGTAGGTTCCTAAAACACAGTGTTTCAGACGGGCCTGGAGACACTGTAAGCAGCTCCCTGGGAAGAAAAGGACTTTCCGCTGAAGAAACAGTGTGCTTCCCTAGCCTGGTCAGGAGCTCATCCTGTCATGCTCTAGAGCTAAAGGGAAACTGGACATGAGTACTTACCTCACGTGAGGCCTTGACTTGCCCTGCTGGAGCGGAAGCGTGGAGCAGTTTCCATGAGGTCTTAGTCGCAGTTCTGCATCATTTGAACGTTCGTAGGCTTTTCCGGACGCTTAGGACCCTCGCCCGGGCACCCTGTTCCCTACAAAATCACTGAGGAGCGGCAGGCTCCTCTGGGCTGCTCAGACAGAAACATCCAGGCCGGGATCCCTTCAGAGTCACTGTGTGTACGCCGAGTGTAGGGCAACACACGGCACTCGTCCTCGGGACAGCTAGATTTCCTCAGCCATCCAACAGCTGCAGGACATCTCTTTGCTCCCGTCCTACATGCCATGGAAGTCTGCCTCGTTGCCCTCATCTGAGCTGTACTTAGAAAAACAATCTGCTTCGCATTCCTTCTAGGCACTCATACCCGAAGACCCCACAGCGACGGGAGTAAGTCGGCTTGCATTCCTACTGCAACTGAAGCACAGTTCTTCCTGTCATTCTGTAGGACTTCAAAATGGCCAAGGCCCAATAGCTTTCCTCGCACGATCCTTGGATGAGGGAGCTCGCTCCATGCAGAACACCCTGTGCAGAAAAGTTGATTCAGGCAAGTGTGACCAGTGTGCCCCTGGAGTGTCTTATGATTTGTTAGAAAGGGCAAGGACAGAGGCTGCGGGTTCACTGGAAATGGGGGCCTGGTGGCACAAGCCTTGCTTTCCCATTTTGAAATCCCCATTCATGCTGCCTTGCAGCTTCCGAAGAAATAGGGTTTTTGACGGGCCTGTAGACCCGGTATGCAGGGCTCAATGCAGTCGGAGTCTCAAACACAGCGCCGCCAGAGAAGCCCTGCTTGCCCGCTTTGAAAGCTCCTTTCATGCTGCCTTGCAGGTTCCTAAAACACAGTGTTTCTGACGGGCCTGGAGACACTGTAAGCAGCTCCCTGGGAAGAAAAGGACTTTCCCCTGAAGAAACAGTGTGCTTCCATAGCGTGGTCGAGTCTCAAACACAGTGCCGCCAGAGAAGCCCTGCTTGCCCGCTTTGAAAGCTCCTTTCATGCTGCCTTGCAGGTTCCTAAAACACAGTGTTTCTGACGGGCCTGGAGACACTGTAAGCAGCTCCCTGGGAAGAAAAGGACTTTCCGCTGAAGAAACAGTGTGCTTCCATAGCGTGGTCGAGTCTCAAACACAGCGCCGCCAGAGAAGCCCTGCTTGCCCGCTTTGAAAGCTCCTTTCATGCTGCCTTGCAGGTTCCTAAAACACAGTGTTTCTGACGGGCCTGGAGACACTGTAAGCAGCTCCCTGGGAAGAAAAGGACTTTCCGCTGAAGAAACAGTGTGCTTCCATAGCGTGGTCGAGTCTCAAACACAGCGCCGCCAGAGAAGCCCTGCTTGCCCGCTTTGAAAGCTCCTTTCATGCTGCCTTGCAAGTTCCTATAACACAGTGTTTCTGGCGGGCCTGGAGACACTGTAAGCAGCTCCCTGGGAAGAAAAGGACTTTCCGCTGAAGAAACAGTGTGCTTCCCTAGCCTGGTCAGGAGCTCATCCTGTCATGCTCTAGAGCTAAAGGGAAACTGGACATGAGTACTTACCTCACGTGAGGCCTTGACTTGCCCTGCTGGAGCGGAAGCGTGGAGCAGTTTCCATGAGGTCTTAGTCGCAGTTCTGCATCATTTGAACGTTCGTAGGCTTTTCCGGACGCTTAGGACCCTCGCCCGGGCACCCTGTTCCCTACAAAATCACTGAGGAGAGGCAGGCTCCTCTGGGCTGCTCAGACAGAAACATCCAGGCCGGGATCCCTTCAGAGTCACTGTGTGTACGCCGAGTGTAGGGCAACACACGGCACTCGTCCTCGGGACAGCTAGATTTCCTCAGCCATCCAACAGCTGCAGGACATCTCTTTGCTCCCGTCCTACATGCCATGGAAGTCTGCCTCGTTGCCCTCATCTGAGCTGTACTTAGAAAAACAATCTGCTTCGCATTCCTTCTAGGCACTCATACCCGAAGACCCCACAGCGACGGGAGTAAGTCGGCTTGCATTCCTACTGCAACTGAAGCACAGTTCTTCCTGTCATTCTGTAGGACTTCAAAATGGCCAAGGCCCAATAGCTTTCCTCGCACGATCCTTGGATGAGGGAGCTCGCTCCATGCAGAACACCCTGTGCAGAAAAGTTGATTCAGGCAAGTGTGACCAGTGTGCCCCTGGAGTGTCTTATGATTTGTTAGAAAGGGCAAGGACAGAGGCTGCGGGTTCACTGGAAATGGGGGCCTGGTGGCACAAGCCTTGCTTTCCCATTTTGAAATCCCCATTCATGCTGCCTTGCAGCTTCCGAAGAAATAGGGTTTTTGACGGGCCTGTAGACCCGGTATGCAGGGCTCAATGCAGTCGGAGTCTCAAACACAGCGCCGCCAGAGAAGCCCTGCTTGCCCGCTTTGAAAGCTCCTTTCATGCTGCCTTGCAGGTTCCTAAAACACAGTGTTTCTGACGGGCCTGGAGACACTGTAAGCAGCTCCCTGGGAAGAAAAGGACTTTCCGCTGAAGAAACAGTGTGCTTCCATAGCGTGGTCGAGTCTCAAACACAGCGCCGCCAGAGAAGCCCTGCTTGCCCGCTTTGAAAGCTCCTTTCATGCTGCCTTGCAGGTTCCTAAAACACAGTGTTTCTGACGGGCCTGGAGACACTGTAAGCAGCTCCCTGGGAAGAAAAGGACTTTCCGCTGAAGAAACAGTGTGCTTCCATAGCGTGGTCGAGTCTCAAACACAGCGCCGCCAGAGAAGCCCTGCTTGCCCGCTTTGAAAGCTCCTTTCATGCTGCCTTGCAGGTTCCTAAAACACAGTGTTTCTGACGGGCCTGGAGACACTGTAAGCAGCTCCCTGGGAAGAAAAGGACTTTCCGCTGAAGAAACAGTGTGCTTCCATAGCGTGGTCGAGTCTCAAACACAGCGCCGCCAGAGAAGCCCTGCTTGCCCGCTTTGAAAGCTCCTTTCATGCTGCCTTGCAGGTTCCTAAAACACAGTGTTTCTGACGGGCCTGGAGACACTGTAAGCAGCTCCCTGGGAAGAAAAGGACTTTCCGCTGAAGAAACAGTGTGCTTCCATAGCGTGGTCGAGTCTCAAACACAGCGCCGCCAGAGAAGCCCTGCTTGCCCGCTTTGAAAGCTCCTTTCATGCTGCCTTGCAGGTTCCTAAAACACAGTGTTTCTGACGGGCCTGGAGACACTGTAAGCAGCTCCCTGGGAAGAAAAGGACTTTCCGCTGAAGAAACAGTGTGCTTCCATAGCGTGGTCGAGTCTCAAACACAGCGCCGCCAGAGAGAAGCCCTGCTTGCCCGCTTTGAAAGCTCCTTTCATGCTGCCTTGCAGGTTCCTAAAACACAGTGTTTCTGACGGGCCTGGAGACACTGTAAGCAGCTCCCTGGGAAGAAAAGGACTTTCCGCTGAAGAAACAGTGTGCTTCCTTAGCGTGGTCGAGTCTCAAACACAGCGCCGCCAGAGAAGCCCTGCTTGCCCGCTTTGAAAGCTCCTTTCATGCTGCCTTGCAGGTTCCTAAAACACAGTGTTTCTGACGGGCCTGGAGACACTGTAAGCAGCTCCCTGGGAAGAAAAGGACTTTCCGCTGAAGAAACAGTGTGCTTCCATAGCGTGGTCGAGTCTCAAACACAGCGCCGCCAGAGAAGCCCTGCTTGCCCGCTTTGAAAGCTCCTTTCATGCTGCCTTGCAAGTTCCTATAACACAGTGTTTCTGGCGGGCCTGGAGACACTGTAAGCAGCTCCCTGGGAAGAAAAGGACTTTCCGCTGAAGAAACAGTGTGCTTCCATAGCGTGGTCGAGTCTCAAACACAGCGCCGCCAGAGAAGCCCTGCTTGCCCGCTTTGAAAGCTCCTTTCATGCTGCCTTGCAGGTTCCTAAAACACAGTGTTTCTGACGGGCCTGGAGACACTGTAAGCAGCTCCCTGGGAAGAAAAGGACTTTCCGCTGAAGAAACAGTGTGCTTCCCTAGCCTGGTCAGGAGCTCATCCTGTCATGCTCTAGAGCTAAAGGGAAACTGGACATGAGTACTTACCTCACGTGAGGCCTTGACTTGCCCTGCTGGAGCGGAAGCGTGGAGCAGTTTCCATGAGGTCTTAGTCGCAGTTCTGCATCATTTGAACGTTCGTAGGCTTTTCCGGACGCTTAGGACCCTCGCCCGGGCACCCTGTTCCCTACAAAATCACTGAGGAGCGGCAGGCTCCTCTGGGCTGCTCAGACAGAAACATCCAGGCCGGGATCCCTTCAGAGTCACTGTGTGTACGCCGAGTGTAGGGCAACACACGGCACTCGTCCTCGGGACAGCTAGATTTCCTCAGCCATCCAACAGCTGCAGGACATCTCTTTGCTCCCGTCCTACATGCCATGGAAGTCTGCCTCGTTGCCCTCATCTGAGCTGTACTTAGAAAAACAATCTGCTTCGCATTCCTTCTAGGCACTCATACCCGAAGACCCCACAGCGACGGGAGTAAGTCGGCTTGCATTCCTACTGCAACTGAAGCACAGTTCTTCCTGTCATTCTGTAGGACTTCAAAATGGCCAAGGCCCAATAGCTTTCCTCGCACGATCCTTGGATGAGGGAGCTCGCTCCATGCAGAACACCCTGTGCAGAAAAGTTGATTCAGGCAAGTGTGACCAGTGTGCCCCTGGAGTGTCTTATGATTTGTTAGAAAGGGCAAGGACAGAGGCTGCGGGTTCACTGGAAATGGGGGCCTGGTGGCACAAGCCTTGCTTTCCCATTTTGAAATCCCCATTCATGCTGCCTTGCAGCTTCCGAAGAAATAGGGTTTTTGACGGGCCTGTAGACCCGGTATGCAGGGCTCAATGCAGTCGGAGTCTCAAACACAGCGCCGCCAGAGAAGCCCTGCTTGCCCGCTTTGAAAGCTCCTTTCATGCTGCCTTGCAGGTTCCTAAAACACAGTGTTTCTGACGGGCCTGGAGACACTGTAAGCAGCTCCCTGGGAAGAAAAGGACTTTCCCCTGAAGAAACAGTGTGCTTCCATAGCGTGGTCGAGTCTCAAACACAGTGCCGCCAGAGAAGCCCTGCTTGCCCGCTTTGAAAGCTCCTTTCATGCTGCCTTGCAGGTTCCTAAAACACAGTGTTTCTGACGGGCCTGGAGATACTGTAAGCAGCTCCCTGGGAAGAAAAGGACTTTCCGCTGAAGAAACAGTGTGCTTCCATAGCGTGGTCGAGTCTCAAACACAGCGCCGCCAGAGAAGCCCTGCTTGCCCGCTTTGAAAGCTCCTTTCATGCTGCCTTGCAGGTTCCTAAAACACAGTGTTTCTGACGGGCCTGGAGACACTGTAAGCAGCTCCCTGGGAAGAAAAGGACTTTCCGCTGAAGAAACAGTGTGCTTCCATAGCGTGGTCGAGTCTCAAACACAGCGCCGCCAGAGAGAAGCCCTGCTTGCCCGCTTTGAAAGCTCCTTTCATGCTGCCTTGCAGGTTCCTAAAACACAGTGTTTCTGACGGGCCTGGAGACACTGTAAGCAGCTCCCTTCGAAGAAAAGGACTTTCCGCTGAAGAAACAGTGTGCTTCCATAGCGTGGTCGAGTCTCAAACACAGCGCCACCAGGGAGAAGCCCTGCTTGCCCGCTTTGAAAGCTCCTTTCATGCTGCCTTGCAGGTGCCTAAAACACAGTGTTTCTGACGGGCCTGGAGACACTGTAAGCAGCTCCCTGGGAAGAAAAGGACTTTCCGCTGAAGAAACAGTGTGCTTCCCTATCCTGGTCAGGAGCTCATCCTGTCATGCTCTAGAGCTAAAGGGAAACTGGACATGAGTACTTACCTCACGTGAGGCCTTGACTTGCCCTGCTGGAGCGGAAGCGTGGAGCAGTTTCCATGAGGTCTTAGTCGCAGTTCTGCATCATTTGAACGTTCGTAGGCTTTTCCGGACGCTTAGGACCCTCGCCCGGGCACCCTGTTCCCTACAAAATCACTGAGGAGCGGCAGGCTCCTCTGGGCTGCTCAGACAGAAACATCCAGGCCGGGATCCCTTCAGAGTCACTGTGTGTACGCCGAGTGTAGGGCAACACACGGCACTCGTCCTCGGGACAGCTAGATTTCCTCAGCCATCCAACAGCTGCAGGACATCTCTTTGCTCCCGTCCTACATGCCATGGAAGTCTGCCTCGTTGCCCTCATCTGAGCTGTACTTAGAAAAACAATCTGCTTCGCATTCCTTCTAGGCACTCATACCCGAAGACCCCACAGCGACGGGAGTAAGTCGGCTTGCATTCCTACTGCAACTGAAGCACAGTTCTTCCTGTCATTCTGTAGGACTTCAAAATGGCCAAGGCCCAATAGCTTTCCTCGCACGATCCTTGGATGAGGGAGCTCGCTCCATGCAGAACACCCTGTGCAGAAAAGTTGATTCAGGCAAGTGTGACCAGTGTGCCCCTGGAGTGTCTTATGATTTGTTAGAAAGGGCAAGGACAGAGGCTGCGGGTTCACTGGAAATGGGGGCCTGGTGGCACAAGCCTTGCTTTCCCATTTTGAAATCCCCATTCATGCTGCCTTGCAGCTTCCGAAGAAACAGGGTTTTTGACGGGCCTGTAGACCCGGTATGCAGGGCTCAATGCAGTCGGAGTCTCAAACACAGCGCCGCCAGAGAAGCCCTGCTTGCCCGCTTTGAAAGCTCCTTTCATGCTGCCTTGCAGGTTCCTAAAACACAGTGTTTCTGACGGGCCTGGAGACACTGTAAGCAGCTCCCTGGGAAGAAAAGGACTTTCCGCTGAAGAAACAGTGTGCTTCCATAGCGTGGTCGAGTCTCAAACACAGCGCCGCCAGAGAGAAGCCCTGCTTGCCCGCTTTGAAAGCTCCTTTCATGCTGCCTTGCAGGTTCCTAAAACACAGTGTTTCTGACGGGCCTGGAGACACTGTAAGCAGCTCCCTGGGAAGAAAAGGACTTTCCGCTGAAGAAACAGTGTGCTTCCATAGCGTGGTCGAGTCTCAAACACAGCGCCGCCAGAGAGAAGCCCTGCTTACCCGCTTTGAAAGCTCCTTTCATGCTGCCTTGCAGGTTCCTAAAACACAGTGTTTCTGACGGGCCTGGAGACACTGTAAGCAGCTCCCTGGGAAGAAAAGGACTTTCCGCTGAAGAAACAGTGTGCTTCCATAGCGTGGTCGAGTCTCAAACACAGCGCCGCCAGAGAAGCCCTGCTTGCCCGCTTTGAAAGCTCCTTTCACGCTGCCTTGCAGGTTCCTAAAACACAGTGTTTCTGATGGGCCTGGAGACACTGTAAGCAGCTCCCTGGGAAGAAAAGGACTTTCCGCTGAAGAAACAGTGTGCTTCCATAGCCTGGTCAGGAGCTCATCCTGTCATGCTGTAGAGCTAAAGGGAAACGGACATGAGTACTTACCTCACGTGAGGCCTTGACTTGCCCTGCTGGAGCGGAAGCGTGGAGCAGTTTCCATGAGGTCTTAGTCGCAGTTCTGCATCATTTGAACGTTCGTAGGCTTTTCCGGACGCTTAGGACCCTCGCCCGGGCACCCTGTTCCCTACAAAATCACTGAGGAGCGGCAGGCTCCTCTGGGCTGCTCAGACAGAAACATCCAGGCCGGGATCCCTTCAGAGTCACTGTGTGTACGCCGAGTGTAGGGCAACACACGGCACTCGTCCTCGGGACAGCTAGATTTCCTCAGCCATCCAACAGCTGCAGGACATCTCTTTGCTCCCGTCCTACATGCCATGGAAGTCTGCCTCGTTGCCCTCATCTGAGCTGTACTTAGAAAAACAATCTGCTTCGCATTCCTTCTAGGCACTCATACCTGAAGACCCCACAGCGACGGGAGTAAGTCGGCTTGCATTCCTACTGCAACTGAAGCACAGTTCTTCCTGTCATTCTGTAGGACTTCAAAATGGCCAAGGCCCAATAGCTTTCCTCGCACGATCCTTGGATGAGGGAGCTCGCTCCATGCAGAACACCCTGTGCAGAAAAGTTGATTCAGGCAAGTGTGACCAGTGTGCCCCTGGAGTGTCTTATGATTTGTTAGAAAGGGCAAGGACAGAGGCTGCGGGTTCACTGGAAATGGGGGCCTGGTGGCACAAGCCTTGCTTTCCCATTTTGAAATCCCCATTCATGCTGCCTTGCAGCTTCCGAAGAAACAGGGTTTTTGACGGGCCTGTAGACCCGGTATGCAGGGCTCAATGCAGTCGGAGTCTCAAACACAGCGCCGCCAGAGAAGCCCTGCTTGCCCGCTATGAAAGCTCCTTTCATGCTGCCTTGCAGGTTCCTAAAACACAGTGTTTCTGACGGGCCTGGAGACACTGTAAGCAGCTCCCTGGAAAGAAAAGGACTTTCCGCTGAAGAAACAGTGTGCTTCCATAGCGTGGTCGAGTCTCAAACACAGCGCCGCCAGAGAAGCCCTGCTTGCCCGCTTTGAAAGCTCCTTTCACGATGCCTTGCAGGTTCCTAAAACACAGTGTTTCTGACGGGCCTGGAGACACTGTAAGCAGCTCCCTGGGAAGAAAAGGACTTTCCGCTGAAGAAACAGTGTGCTTCCATAGCGTGGTCGTGTCTCAAACACAGCGCCGCCAGAGAAGCCCTGCTTGCCCGCTTTGAAAGCTCCTTTCATGCTGCCTTGCAGGTTCCTAAAACACAGTGTTTCTGACGGGCCTGGAGACACTGTAAGCAGCTCCCTGGGAAGAAAAGGACTTTCCCCTGAAGAAACAGTGTGCTTCCATAGCGTGGTCGAGTCTCAAACACAGCGCCGCCAGAGAAGCCCTGCTTGCCCGCTTTGAAAGCTCCTTTCATGCTGCCTTGCAGGTTCCTAAAACACAGTGTTTCTGACGGGCCTGGAGATACTGTAAGCAGCTCCCTGGGAAGAAAAGGACTTTCCGCTGAAGCAACAGTGTGCTTCCATAGCGTGGTCGAGTCTCAAACACAGCGCCGCCAGAGAGAAGCCCTGCTTGCCCGCTTTGAAAGCTCCTTTCATGCTGCCTTGCAGGTTCCTAAAACACAGTGTTTCTGACGGGCCTGGAGACACTGTAAGCAGCTCCCTGGGAAGAAAAGGACTTTCCGCTGAAGAAACAGTGTGCTTCCATAGCGTGGTCGAGTCTCAAACACAGCGCCGCCAGAGAAGCCCTGCTTGCCCGCTTTGAAAGCTCCTTTCATGCTGCCTTGCAGGTTCCTAAAACACAGTGTTTCTGACAGGCCTGGAGACACTGTAAGCAGCTCCCTGGGAAGAAAAGGACTTTCCGCTGAAGAAACAGTGTGCTTCCATAGCCTGGTCAGGAGCTCATCCTGTCATGCTGTAGAGCTAAAGGGAAACTGGACATGAGTACTTACCTCACGTGAGGCCTTGACTTGCCCTGCTGGAGCGGAAGCGTGGAGCAGTTTCCATGAGGTCTTAGTCGCAGTTCTGCATCATTTGAACGTTCGTAGGCTTTTCCGGACGCTTAGGACCCTCGCCCGGGCACCCTGTTCCCTACAAAATCACTGAGGAGCGGCAGGCTCCTCTGGGCTGCTCAGACAGAAACATCCAGGCCGGGATCCCTTCAGAGTCACTGTGTGTACTGTGTGTAGGGCAACACACGGCACTCGTCCTCGGGACAGCTAGATTTCCTCAGCCATCCAACAGCTGCAGGACATCTCTTTGCTCCCGTCCTACATGCCATGGAAGTCTGCCTCGTTGCCCTCATCTGAGCTGTACTTAGAAAAACAATCTGCTTCGCATTCCTTCTAGGCACTCATACCCGAAGACCCCACAGCGACGGGAGTAAGTCGGCTTGCATTCCTACTGCAACTGAAGCACAGTTCTTCCTGTCATTCTGTAGGACTTCAAAATGGCCAAGGCCCAATAGCTTTCCTCGCACGATCCTTGGATGAGGGAGCTCGCTCCCTGCAGAACACCCTGTGCAGAAAAGTTGATTCAGGCAAGTGTGACCAGTGTGCCCCTGGAGTGTCTTATGATTTGTTAGAAAGGGCAAGGACAGAGGCTGCGGGTTCACTGGAAATGGGGGCCTGGTGGCACAAGCCTTGCTTTCCCATTTTGAAATCCCCATTCATGCTGCCTTGCAGTTTCCGAAGAAACAGGGTTTTTGACGGGCCTGTAGACCCGGTATGCAGGGCTCAATGAAGGAAAGGGATTTTCTCTAAAGAAACAGGGCGCTTCCCTATCCTGGTTAGGAGCTCATCCTGTCATGCTCTGCATCGAAAGGAAAATTCGATGTGAGTATATACCTCAAGGTAAGCCCTGGAGTAGCCCTGCAGGAACGGAGCATACAGGAGTTCTTGGTGGTCTTAGTCACTGGGGTGTTTTCTTTGAACTCTGGTACGCGTTTCAGGGCTGCAAGACCCTTCGGGGGTGCACCCGTTTCCCTACAACGTCACCGAGGACCTCCCCGCCCCTCTGGGCCTGCGGAGCAACACCCAGGCCAGGAGGCCCTTCAGAGGCCTTCTGTGTATGCCGAGCGAAGGACAACACACAGCACTCTCTCCCTTGGGACTGCTATATGTCCTCAGAAATCCAACGGCATCAGGAACACATTTCTGGCACGTACACTGTGCCATGCAAGTTCTCCTCTCTGCCCGTCTCTGAGCTGCACTGGGGAAAGAGTCTGCTTAGCCGTCCTTTAACGACCTCCTTCCGAGGTGACGCTCCACGAGGAGAAAGTCCGCTTGTGTTCCAACTGCAAGTAAAGCACGGCTCTTCGTGGAACACTGCGCTCTTCCGGGAGAGGCAAATGCTTCTAGGCCTAACTAGAGCCTGCCTTGGTTGAGGCAGTTCGCCCCACGTGGGACACCCTGCGTCTACAGGTTCAGTCGGGGAATGGCCCATTGTGTACACAGTGGGAGAAATGCTGCTTGCGTTCCACCTGCAACTAAGGCAGAGTTCTTCATGGAAAACTGCAGCGTTTTGGGAGAGGACATGCTTAGAGGCCTAACTACAGCCTGTCTTGTTTGAGGCAGTTTGCTATGTGCAAAAGACCCTGCGTAAAGACGTTGATCCAGGGAAGGGCCCATTGTGTACCGTCTCTGTCTTTTGACAGGTTACCTCTAGAGGTAAGTACAACTGCGTGTCTACGTGAAAACGCGGGCCTGATGGCACAAGCCTTGTTTCCCGTTTGGACAGTTCAATTCACGGGGCGTTGAATATCCCGGAGAGGCAGACGTTTCGAGGGGCCTGTAGAAACTGTAGGCATGGCTTTGAGAAGAAAGGGAGTTTTCTCTACTAAAACATAGTGCTTCCAAGGCCTGGTAGGGAGCTCGTGCTGTGATCCTGTATAACTAAGCGTAGCGCCAACCTGAGCTCTTGCCTCGAAGGAAGTCTCTGTATAGCCCTGCTGAGGCAGACGCATACAGGAGGTTCCATGAGCTCTTCGTGGCAGTTCTGGATTATTTTTATTATTATTACCTTTTTTGGTATGCGGGCCTCTCACTGTTGTGGTATCCCCGTTGCGGAGCAGAGACTACGGACGCACAGGCTCAGCGGCCGTGGCTCACTGGCCCAGCCGCTCGGCGGCATGTGGGATCTGCCCGGACCGACCGGGGCACGAACCCGTGTCCCCTGAATCGGCAGTCGGAGTCTCAAACACAGCGCCGCCAGAGAAGCCCTGCTTGCCCGCTTTGAAAGCTCCTTTCATGCTGCCTTGCAGGTTCCTAAAACACAGTGTTTCTGACGGGCCTGGAGACACTGTAAGCAGCTCCCTGGGAAGAAAAGGACTTTCCGCTGAAGAAACAGTGTGCTTCCATAGCGTGGTCGAGTCTCAAACACAGCGCCGCCAGAGAAGCCCTGCTTGCCCGCTTTGAAAGCTCCTTTCACGCTGCCTTGCAGGTTCCTAAAACACAGTGTTTCTGACGGGCCTGGAGACACTGTAAGCAGCTCCCTGGGAAGAAAAGGACTTTCCGCTGAAGAAACAGTGTGCTTCCATAGCGTGGTCGAGTCTCAAACACAGCGCCGCCAGAGAAGCCCTGCTTGCCCGCTTTGAAAGCTCCTTTCATGCTGCCTTGCAGGTTCCTAAAACACAGTGTTTCTGACGGGCCTGGAGACACTGTAAGCAGCTCCCTGGGAAGAAAAGGACTTTCCGCTGAAGAAACAGTGTGCTTCCATAGCCTGGTCAGGAGCTCATCCTGTCATGCTCTAGAGCTAAAGGGAAACTGGACAGGAGTACTTACCTCACGTGAGGCCTTGACTTGCCCTGCTGGAGCGGAAGCGTGGAGCAGTTTCCATGAGGTCTTAGTCGCAGTTCTGCATCATTTGAACGTTCGTAGGCTTTTCCGGACGCTTAGGACCCTCGCCCGGGCACCCTGTTCCCTACAAAATCACTGAGGAGCGGCAGGCTCCTCTGGGCTGCTCAGACAGAAACATCCAGGTCGGGATCCCTTCAGAGTCACTGTGTGTACGCCGAGTGTAGGGCAACACACGGCACTCGTCCTCGGGACAGCTAGATTTCCTCAGCCATCCAACAGCTGCAGGACATCTCTTTGCTCCCGTCCTACATGCCATGGAAGTCTGCCTCGTTGCCCTCATCTGAGCTGTACTTAGAAAAACAATCTGCTTCGCATTCCTTCTAGGCACTCATACCCGAAGACCCCACAGCGACGGGAGTAAGTCGGCTTGCATTCCTACTGCAACTGAAGCACAGTTCTTCCTGTCATTCTGTAGGACTTCAAAATGGCCAAGGCCCAATAGCTTTCCTCGCACGATCCTTGGATGAGGGAGCTCGCTCCATGCAGAACACCCTGTGCAGAAAAGTTGATTCAGGCAAGTGTGACCAGTGTGCCCCTGGAGTGTCTTATGATTTGTTAGAAAGGGCAAGGACAGAGGCTGCGGGTTCACTGGAAATGGGGGCCTGGTGGCACAAGCCTTGCTTTCCCATTTTGAAATCCCCATTCATGCTGCCTTGCAGCTTCCGAAGAAACAGGGTTTTTGACGGGCCTGTAGACCCGGTATGCAGGGCTCAATGCAGTCGGAGTCTCAAACACAGCGCCGCCAGAGAAGCCCTGCTTGCCCGCTTTGAAAGCTCCTTTCATGCTGCCTTGCAGGTTCCTAAAACACAGTGTTTCTGACGGGCCTGGAGACACTGTAAGCAGCTCCCTGGGAAGAAAAGGACTTTCCGCTGAAGAAACAGTGTGCTTCCATAGCGTGGTCGAGTCTCAAACACAGCGCCGCCAGAGAGAAGCCCTGCTTGCCCGCTTTGAAAGCTCCTTTCACGCTGCCTTGCAGGTTCCTAAAACACAGTGTTTCTGACGGGCCTGGAGACACTGTAAGCAGCTCCCTGGGAAGAAAAGGACTTTCCGCTGAAGAAACAGTGTGCTTCCATAGCGTGGTCGAGTCTCAAACACAGCGCCGCCAGAGAAGCCCTGCTTGCCCGCTTTGAAAGCTCCTTTCATGCTGCCTTGCAGGTTCCTAAAACACAGTGTTTCTGACAGGCCTGGAGACACTGTAAGCAGCTCCCTGGGAAGAAAAGGACTTTCCGCTGAAGAAACAGTGTGCTTCCATAGCCTGGTCAGGAGCTCATCCTGTCATGCTGTAGAGCTAAAGGGAAACTGGACATGAGTACTTACCTCACGTGAGGCCTTGACTTGCCCTGCTGGAGCGGAAGCGTGGAGCAGTTTCCATGAGGTCTTAGTCGCAGTTCTGCATCATTTGAACGTTCGTAGGCTTTTCCGGACGCTTAGGACCCTCGCCCGGGCACCCTGTTCCCTACAAAATCACTGAGGAGCGGCAGGCTCCTCTGGGCTGCTCAGACAGAAACATCCAGGCCGGGATCCCTTCAGAGTCACTGTGTGTACGCCGAGTGTAGGGCAACACACGGCACTCGTCCTCGGGACAGCTAGATTTCCTCAGCCATCCAACAGCTGCAGGACATCTCTTTGCTCCCGTCCTACATGCCATGGAAGTCTGCCTCGTTGCCCTCATCTGAGCTGTACTTAGAAAAACAATCTGCTTCGCATTCCTTCTAGGCACTCATACCCGAAGACCCCACAGCGACGGGAGTAAGTCGGCTTGCATTCCTACTGCAACTGAAGCACAGTTCTTCCTGTCATTCTGTAGGACTTCAAAATGGCCAAGGCCCAATAGCTTTCCTCGCACGATCCTTGGATGAGGGAGCTCGCTCCATGCAGAACACCCTGTGCAGAAAAGTTGATTCAGGCAAGTGTGACCAGTGTGCCCCTGGAGTGTCTTATGATTTGTTAGAAAGGGCAAGGACAGAGGCTGCGGGTTCACTGGAAATGGGGGCCTGGTGGCACAAGCCTTGCTTTCCCATTTTGAAATCCCCATTCATGCTGCCTTGCAGTTTCCGAAGAAACAGGGTTTTTGACGGGCCTGTAGACCCGGTATGCAGGGCTCAATGAAGGAAAGGGATTTTCTCTAAAGAAACAGGGCGCTTCCCTATCCTGGTTAGGAGCTCATCCTGTCATGCTCTGCATCGAAAGGAAAATTCGATGTGAGTATATACCTCAAGGTAAGCCCTGGAGTAGCCCTGCAGGAACGGAGCATACAGGAGTTCTTGGTGGTCTTAGTCACTGGGGTGTTTTCTTTGAACTCTGGTACGCGTTTCAGGGCTGCAAGACCCTTCGGGGGTGCACCCGTTTCCCTACAACGTCACCGAGGACCTCCCCGCCCCTCTGGGCCTGCGGAGCAACACCCAGGCCAGGAGGCCCTTCAGAGGCCTTCTGTGTATGCCGAGCGAAGGACAACACACAGCACTCTCTCCCTTGGGACTGCTATATGTCCTCAGAAATCCAACGGCATCAGGAACACATTTCTGGCACGTACACTGTGCCATGCAAGTTCTCCTCTCTGCCCGTCTCTGAGCTGCACTGGGGAAAGAGTCTGCTTAGCCGTCCTTTAACGACCTCCTTCCGAGGTGACGCTCCACGAGGAGAAAGTCCGCTTGTGTTCCAACTGCAAGTAAAGCACGGCTCTTCGTGGAACACTGCGCTCTTCCGGGAGAGGCAAATGCTTCTAGGCCTAACTAGAGCCTGCCTTGGTTGAGGCAGTTCGCCCCACGTGGGACACCCTGCGTCTACAGGTTCAGTCGGGGAATGGCCCATTGTGTACACAGTGGGAGAAATGCTGCTTGCGTTCCACCTGCAACTAAGGCAGAGTTCTTCATGTAAAACTGCAGCGTTTTGGGAGAGGACATGCTTAGAGGCCTAACTACAGCCTGTCTTGTTTGAGGCAGTTTGCTATGTGCAAAAGACCCTGCGTAAAGACGTTGATCCAGGGAAGGGCCCATTGTGTACCGTCTCTGTCTTTTGACAGGTTACCTCTAGAGGTAAGTACAACTGCGTGTCTACGTGAAAACGCGGGCCTGATGGCACAAGCCTTGTTTCCCGTTTGGACAGTTCAATTCACGGGGCGTTGAATATCCCGGAGAGGCAGACGTTTCGAGGGGCCTGTAGAAACTGTAGGCATGGCTTTGAGAAGAAAGGGAGTTTTCTCTACTAAAACATAGTGCTTCCAAGGCCTGGTAGGGAGCTCGTGCTGTGATCCTGTATAACTAAGCGTAGCGCCAACCTGAGCTCTTGCCTCGAAGGAAGTCTCTGTATAGCCCTGCTGAGGCAGACGCATACAGGAGGTTCCATGAGCTCTTCGTGGCAGTTCTGGATTATTTTTATTATTATTACCTTTTTTGGTATGCGGGCCTCTCACTGTTGTGGTATCCCCGTTGCGGAGCAGAGACTACGGACGCACAGGCTCAGCGGCCGTGGCTCACTGGCCCAGCCGCTCGGCGGCATGTGGGATCTGCCCGGACCGACCGGGGCACGAACACGTGTCCCCTGCATCGGCAGTCGGAGTCTCAAACACAGCGCCGCCAGAGAAGCCCTGCTTGCCCGCTTTGAAAGCTCCTTTCATGCTGCCTTGCAGGTTCCTAAAACACAGTGTTTCTGACGGGCCTGGAGACACTGTAAGCAGCTCCCTGGGAAGAAAAGGACTTTCCGCTGAAGAAACAGTGTGCTTCCATAGCGTGGTCGAGTCTCAAACACAGCGCCGCCAGAGAAGCCCTGCTTGCCCGCTTTGAAAGCTCCTTTCACGCTGCCTTGCAGGTTCCTAAAACACAGTGTTTCTGACGGGCCTGGAGACACTGTAAGCAGCTCCCTGGGAAGAAAAGGACTTTCCGCTGAAGAAACAGTGTGCTTCCATAGCGTGGTCGAGTCTCAAACACAGCGCCGCCAGAGAAGCCCTGCTTGCCCGCTTTGAAAGCTCCTTTCATGCTGCCTTGCAGGTTCCTAAAACACAGTGTTTCTGACGGGCCTGGAGACACTGTAAGCAGCTCCCTGGGAAGAAAAGGACTTTCCGCTGAAGAAACAGTGTGCTTCCATAGCCTGGTCAGGAGCTCATCCTGTCATGCTCTAGAGCTAAAGGGAAACTGGACAGGAGTACTTACCTCACGTGAGGCCTTGACTTGCCCTGCTGGAGCGGAAGCGTGGAGCAGTTTCCATGAGGTCTTAGTCGCAGTTCTGCATCATTTGAACGTTCGTAGGCTTTTCCGGACGCTTAGGACCCTCGCCCGGGCACCCTGTTCCCTACAAAATCACTGAGGAGCGGCAGGCTCCTCTGGGCTGCTCAGACAGAAACATCCAGGTCGGGATCCCTTCAGAGTCACTGTGTGTACGCCGAGTGTAGGGCAACACACGGCACTCGTCCTCGGGACAGCTAGATTTCCTCAGCCATCCAACAGCTGCAGGACATCTCTTTGCTCCCGTCCTACATGCCATGGAAGTCTGCCTCGTTGCCCTCATCTGAGCTGTACTTAGAAAAACAATCTGCTTCGCATTCCTTCTAGGCACTCATACCCGAAGACCCCACAGCGACGGGAGTAAGTCGGCTTGCATTCCTACTGCAACTGAAGCACAGTTCTTCCTGTCATTCTGTAGGACTTCAAAATGGCCAAGGCCCAATAGCTTTCCTCGCACGATCCTTGGATGAGGGAGCTCGCTCCATGCAGAACACCCTGTGCAGAAAAGTTGATTCAGGCAAGTGTGACCAGTGTGCCCCTGGAGTGTCTTATGATTTGTTAGAAAGGGCAAGGACAGAGGCTGCGGGTTCACTGGAAATGGGGGCCTGGTGGCACAAGCCTTGCTTTCCCATTTTGAAATCCCCATTCATGCTGCCTTGCAGCTTCCGAAGAAACAGGGTTTTTGACGGGCCTGTAGACCCGGTATGCAGGGCTCAATGCAGTCGGAGTCTCAAACACAGCGCCGCCAGAGAAGCCCTGCTTGCCCGCTTTGAAAGCTCCTTTCATGCTGCCTTGCAGGTTCCTAAAACACAGTGTTTCTGACGGGCCTGGAGACACTGTAAGCAGCTCCCTGGGAAGAAAAGGACTTTCCGCTGAAGAAACAGTGTGCTTCCATAGCGTGGTCGAGTCTCAAACACAGCGCCGCCAGAGAGAAGCCCTGCTTGCCCGCTTTGAAAGCTCCTTTCATGCTGCCTTGCAGGTTCCTAAAACACAGTGTTTCTGACGGGCCTGGAGACACTGTAAGCAGCTCCCTGGGAAGAAAAGGACTTTCCGCTGAAGAAACAGTGTGCTTCCATAGCGTGGTCGAGTCTCAAACACAGCGCCGCCAGAGAGAAGCCCTGCTTACCCGCTTTGAAAGCTCCTTTCATGCTGCCTTGCAGGTTCCTAAAACACAGTGTTTCTGACGGGCCTGGAGACACTGTAAGCAGCTCCCTGGGAAGAAAAGGACTTTCCGCTGAAGAAACAGTGTGCTTCCATAGCGTGGTCGAGTCTCAAACACAGCGCCGCCAGAGAAGCCCTGCTTGCCCGCTTTGAAAGCTCCTTTCACGCTGCCTTGCAGGTTCCTAAAACACAGTGTTTCTGATGGGCCTGGAGACACTGTAAGCAGCTCCCTGGGAAGAAAAGGACTTTCCGCTGAAGAAACAGTGTGCTTCCATAGCCTGGTCAGGAGCTCATCCTGTCATGCTGTAGAGCTAAAGGGAAACGGACATGAGTACTTACCTCACGTGAGGCCTTGACTTGCCCTGCTGGAGCGGAAGCGTGGAGCAGTTTCCATGAGGTCTTAGTCGCAGTTCTGCATCATTTCAACGTTCGTAGGCTTTTCCGGACGCTTAGGACCCTCGCCCGGGCACCCTGTTCCCTACAAAATCACTGAGGAGCGGCAGGCTCCTCTGGGCTGCTCAGACAGAAACATCCAGGCCGGGATCCCTTCAGAGTCACTGTGTGTACGCCGAGTGTAGGGCAACACACGGCACTCGTCCTCGGGACAGCTAGATTTCCTCAGCCATCCAACAGCTGCAGGACATCTCTTTGCTCCCGTCCTACATGCCATGGAAGTCTGCCTCGTTGCCCTCATCTGAGCTGTACTTAGAAAAACAATCTGCTTCGCATTCCTTCTAGGCACTCATACCCGAAGACCCCACAGCGACGGGAGTAAATCGGCTTGCATTCCTACTGCAACTGAAGCACAGTTCTTCCTGTCATTCTGTAGGACTTCAAAATGGCCAAGGCCCAATAGCTTTCCTCGCACGATCCTTGGATGAGGGAGCTCGCTCCATGCAGAACACCCTGTGCAGAAAAGTTGATTCAGGCAAGTGTGACCAGTGTGCCCGTGGAGTGTCTTATGATTTGTTAGAAAGGGCAAGGACAGAGGCTGCGGGTTCACTGGAAATGGGGGCCTGGTGGCACAAGCCTTGCTTTCCCATTTTGAAATCCCCATTCATGCTGCCTTGCAGCTTCCGAAGAAAGAGGGTTTTTGACGGGCCTGTAGACCCGGTATGCAGGGCTCAATGCAGTCGGAGTCTCAAACACAGCGCCGCCAGAGAAGCCCTGCTTGCCCGCTTTGAAAGCTCCTTTCATGCTGCCTTGCAGGTTCCTAAAACACAGTGTTTCTGACGGGCCTGGAGACACTGTAAGCAGCTCCCTGGGAAGAAAAGGACTTTCCGCTGAAGAAACAGTGTGCTTCCATAGCGTGGTCGAGTCTCAAACACAGCGCCGCCAGAGAAGCCCTGCTTGCCCGCTTTGAAAGCTCCTTTCACGCTGCCTTGCAGGTTCCTAAAACACAGTGTTTCTGATGGGCCTGGAGACACTGTAAGCAGCTCCCTGGGAAGAAAAGGACTTTCCGCTGAAGAAACAGTGTGCTTCCATAGCCTGGTCAGGAGCTCATCCTGTCATGCTGTAGAGCTAAAGGGAAACGGACATGAGTACTTACCTCACGTGAGGCCTTGACTTGCCCTGCTGGAGCGGAAGCGTGGAGCAGTTTCCATGAGGTCTTAGTCGCAGTTCTGCATCATTTGAACGTTCGTAGGCTTTTCCGGACGCTTAGGACCCTCGCCCGGGCACCCTGTTCCCTACAAAATCACTGAGGAGCGGCAGGCTCCTCTGGGCTGCTCAGACAGAAACATCCAGGCCGGGATCCCTTCAGAGTCACTGTGTGTACGCCGAGTGTAGGGCAACACACGGCACTCGTCCTCGGGACAGCTAGATTTCCTCAGCCATCCAACAGCTGCAGGACATCTCTTTGCTCCCGTCCTACATGCCATGGAAGTCTGCCTCGTTGCCCTCATCTGAGCTGTACTTAGAAAAACAATCTGCTTCGCATTCCTTCTAGGCACTCATACCCGAAGACCCCACAGCGACGGGAGTAAGTCGGCTTGCATTCCTACTGCAACTGAAGCACAGTTCTTCCTGTCATTCTGTAGGACTTCAAAATGGCCAAGGCCCAATAGCTTTCCTCGCACGATCCTTGGATGAGGGAGCTCGCTCCATGCAGAACACCCTGTGCAGAAAAGTTGATTCAGGCAAGTGTGACCAGTGTGCCCGTGGAGTGTCTTATGATTTGTTAGAAAGGGCAAGGACAGAGGCTGCGGGTTCACTGGAAATGGGGGCCTGGTGGCACAAGCCTTGCTTTCCCATTTTGAAATCCCCATTCATGCTGCCTTGCAGCTTCCGAAGAAAGAGGGTTTTTGACGGGCCTGTAGACCCGGTATGCAGGGCTCAATGCAGTCGGAGTCTCAAACACAGCGCCGCCAGAGAAGCCCTGCTTGCCCGCTATGAAAGCTCCTTTCATGCTGCCTTGCAGGTTCCTAAAACACAGTGTTTCTGACGGGCCTGGAGACACTGTAAGCAGCTCCCTGGAAAGAAAAGGACTTTCCGCTGAAGAAACAGTGTGCTTCCATAGCGTGGTCGAGTCTCAAACACAGCGCCGCCAGAGAAGCCCTGCTTGCCCGCTTTGAAAGCTCCTTTCACGCTGCCTTGCAGGTTCCTAAAACACAGTGTTTCTGACGGGCCTGGAGACACTGTAAGCAGCTCCCTGGGAAGAAAAGGACTTTCCGCTGAAGAAACAGTGTGCTTCCATAGCGTGGTCGTGTCTCAAACACAGCGCCGCCAGAGAAGCCCTGCTTGCCCGCTTTGAAAGCTCCTTTCATGCTGCCTTGCAGGTTCCTAAAACACAGTGTTTCTGACGGGCCTGGAGACACTGTAAGCAGCTCCCTGGGAAGAAAAGGACTTTCCCCTGAAGAAACAGTGTGCTTCCATAGCGTGGTCGAGTCTCAAACACAGCGCCGCCAGAGAAGCCCTGCTTGCCCGCTTTGAAAGCTCCTTTCATGCTGCCTTGCAGGTTCCTAAAACACAGTGTTTCTGACGGGCCTGGAGATACTGTAAGCAGCTCCCTGGGAAGAAAAGGACTTTCCGCTGAAGCAACAGTGTGCTTCCATAGCGTGGTCGAGTCTCAAACACAGCGCCGCCAGAGAGAAGCCCTGCTTGCCCGCTTTGAAAGCTCCTTTCATGCTGCCTTGCAGGTTCCTAAAACACAGTGTTTCTGACGGGCCTGGAGACACTGTAAGCAGCTCCCTGGGAAGAAAAGGACTTTCCGCTGAAGAAACAGTGTGCTTCCATAGCGTGGTCGAGTCTCAAACACAGCGCCGCCAGAGAAGCCCTGCTTGCCCGCTTTGAAAGCTCCTTTCATGCTGCCTTGCAGGTTCCTAAAACACAGTGTTTCTGACAGGCCTGGAGACACTGTAAGCAGCTCCCTGGGAAGAAAAGGACTTTCCGCTGAAGAAACAGTGTGCTTCCATAGCCTGGTCAGGAGCTCATCCTGTCATGCTGTAGAGCTAAAGGGAAACTGGACATGAGTACTTACCTCACGTGAGGCCTTGACTTGCCCTGCTGGAGCGGAAGCGTGGAGCAGTTTCCATGAGGTCTTAGTCGCAGTTCTGCATCATTTGAACGTTCGTAGGCTTTTCCGGACGCTTAGGACCCTCGCCCGGGCACCCTGTTCCCTACAAAATCACTGAGGAGCGGCAGGCTCCTCTGGGCTGCTCAGACAGAAACATCCAGGCCAGGATCCCTTCAGAGTCACTGTGTGTACGCCGAGTGTAGGGCAACACACGGCACTCGTCCTCGGGACAGCTAGATTTCCTCAGCCATCCAACAGCTGCAGGACATCTCTTTGCTCCCGTCCTACATGCCATGGAAGTCTGCCTCGTTGCCCTCATCTGAGCTGTACTTAGAAAAACAATCTGCTTCGCATTCCTTCTAGGCACTCATACCCGAAGACCCCACAGCGACGGGAGTAAGTCGGCTTGCATTCCTACTGCAACTGAAGCACAGTTCTTCCTGTCATTCTGTAGGACTTCAAAATGGCCAAGGCCCAATAGCTTTCCTCGCACGATCCTTGGATGAGGGAGCTCGCTCCATGCAGAACACCCTGTGCAGAAAAGTTGATTCAGGCAAGTGTGACCAGTGTGCCCCTGGAGTGTCTTATGATTTGTTAGAAAGGGCAAGGACAGAGGCTGCGGGTTCACTGGAAATGGGGGCCTGGTGGCACAAGCCTTGCTTTCCCATTTTGAAATCCCCATTCATGCTGCCTTGCAGTTTCCGAAGAAACAGGGTTTTTGACGGGCCTGTAGACCCGGTATGCAGGGCTCAATGAAGGAAAGGGATTTTCTCTAAAGAAACAGGGCGCTTCCCTATCCTGGTTAGGAGCTCATCCTGTCATGCTCTGCATCGAAAGGAAAATTCGATGTGAGTATATACCTCAAGGTAAGCCCTGGAGTAGCCCTGCAGGAACGGAGCATACAGGAGTTCTTGGTGGTCTTAGTCACTGGGGTGTTTTCTTTGAACTCTGGTACGCGTTTCAGGGCTGCAAGACCCTTCGGGGGTGCACCCGTTTCCCTACAACGTCACCGAGGACCTCCCCGCCCCTCTGGGCCTGCGGAGCAACACCCAGGCCAGGAGGCCCTTCAGAGGCCTTCTGTGTATGCCGAGCGAAGGACAACACACAGCACTCTCTCCCTTGGGACTGCTATATGTCCTCAGAAATCCAACGGCATCAGGAACACATTTCTGGCACGTACACTGTGCCATGCAAGTTCTCCTCTCTGCCCGTCTCTGAGCTGCACTGGGGAAAGAGTCTGCTTAGCCGTCCTTTAACGACCTCCTTCCGAGGTGACGCTCCACGAGGAGAAAGTCCGCTTGTGTTCCAACTGCAAGTAAAGCACGGCTCTTCGTGGAACACTGCGCTCTTCCGGGAGAGGCAAATGCTTCTAGGCCTAACTAGAGCCTGCCTTGGTTGAGGCAGTTCGCCCCACGTGGGACACCCTGCGTCTACAGGTTCAGTCGGGGAATGGCCCATTGTGTACACAGTGGGAGAAATGCTGCTTGCGTTCCACCTGCAACTAAGGCAGAGTTCTTCATGTAAAACTGCAGCGTTTTGGGAGAGGACATGCTTAGAGGCCTAACTACAGCCTGTCTTGTTTGAGGCAGTTTGCTATGTGCAAAAGACCCTGCGTAAAGACGTTGATCCAGGGAAGGGCCCATTGTGTACCGTCTCTGTCTTTTGACAGGTTACCTCTAGAGGTAAGTACAACTGCGTGTCTACGTGAAAACGCGGGCCTGATGGCACAAGCCTTGTTTCCCGTTTGGACAGTTCAATTCACGGGGCGTTGAATATCCCGGAGAGGCAGACGTTTCGAGGGGCCTGTAGAAACTGTAGGCATGGCTTTGAGAAGAAAGGGAGTTTTCTCTACTAAAACATAGTGCTTCCAAGGCCTGGTAGGGAGCTCGTGCTGTGATCCTGTATAACTAAGCGTAGCGCCAACCTGAGCTCTTGCCTCGAAGGAAGTCTCTGTATAGCCCTGCTGAGGCAGACGCATACAGGAGGTTCCATGAGCTCTTCGTGGCAGTTCTGGATTATTTTTATTATTATTACCTTTTTTGGTATGCGGGCCTCTCACTGTTGTGGTATCCCCGTTGCGGAGCAGAGACTACGGACGCACAGGCTCAGCGGCCGTGGCTCACTGGCCCAGCCGCTCGGCGGCATGTGGGATCTGCCCGGACCGACCGGGGCACGAACCCGTGTCCCCTGAATCGGCAGTCGGAGTCTCAAACACAGCGCCGCCAGAGAAGCCCTGCTTGCCCGCTTTGAAAGCTCCTTTCATGCTGCCTTGCAGGTTCCTAAAACACAGTGTTTCTGACGGGCCTGGAGACACTGTAAGCAGCTCCCTGGGAAGAAAAGGACTTTCCGCTGAAGAAACAGTGTGCTTCCATAGCGTGGTCGAGTCTCAAACACAGCGCCGCCAGAGAAGCCCTGCTTGCCCGCTTTGAAAGCTCCTTTCACGCTGCCTTGCAGGTTCCTAAAACACAGTGTTTCTGACGGGCCTGGAGACACTGTAAGCAGCTCCCTGGGAAGAAAAGGACTTTCCGCTGAAGAAACAGTGTGCTTCCATAGCGTGGTCGAGTCTCAAACACAGCGCCGCCAGAGAAGCCCTGCTTGCCCGCTTTGAAAGCTCCTTTCATGCTGCCTTGCAGGTTCCTAAAACACAGTGTTTCTGACGGGCCTGGAGACACTGTAAGCAGCTCCCTGGGAAGAAAAGGACTTTCCGCTGAAGAAACAGTGTGCTTCCATAGCCTGGTCAGGAGCTCATCCTGTCATGCTCTAGAGCTAAAGGGAAACTGGACATGAGTACTTACCTCACGTGAGGCCTTGACTTGCCCTGCTGGAGCGGAAGCGTGGAGCAGTTTCCATGAGGTCTTAGTCGCAGTTCTGCATCATTTGAACGTTCGTAGGCTTTTCCGGACGCTTAGGACCCTCGCCCGGGCACCCTGTTCCCTACAAAATCACTGAGGAGCGGCAGGCTCCTCTGGGCTGCTCAGACAGAAACATCCAGGTCGGGATCCCTTCAGAGTCACTGTGTGTACGCCGAGTGTAGGGCAACACACGGCACTCGTCCTCGGGACAGCTAGATTTCCTCAGCCATCCAACAGCTGCAGGACATCTCTTTGCTCCCGTCCTACATGCCATGGAAGTCTGCCTCGTTGCCCTCATCTGAGCTGTACTTAGAAAAACAATCTGCTTCGCATTCCTTCTAGGCACTCATACCCGAAGACCCCACAGCGACGGGAGTAAGTCGGCTTGCATTCCTACTGCAACTGAAGCACAGTTCTTCCTGTCATTCTGTAGGACTTCAAAATGGCCAAGGCCCAATAGCTTTCCTCGCACGATCCTTGGATGAGGGAGCTCGCTCCATGCAGAACACCCTGTGCAGAAAAGTTGATTCAGGCAAGTGTGACCAGTGTGCCCCTGGAGTGTCTTATGATTTGTTAGAAAGGGCAAGGACAGAGGCTGCGGGTTCACTGGAAATGGGGGCCTGGTGGCACAAGCCTTGCTTTCCCATTTTGAAATCCCCATTCATGCTGCCTTGCAGCTTCCGAAGAAACAGGGTTTTTGACGGGCCTGTAGACCCGGTATGCAGGGCTCAATGCAGTCGGAGTCTCAAACACAGCGCCGCCAGAGAAGCCCTGCTTGCCCGCTTTGAAAGCTCCTTTCATGCTGCCTTGCAGGTTCCTAAAACACAGTGTTTCTGACGGGCCTGGAGACACTGTAAGCAGCTCCCTGGGAAGAAAAGGACTTTCCGCTGAAGAAACAGTGTGCTTCCATAGCGTGGTCGAGTCTCAAACACAGCGCCGCCAGAGAAGCCCTGCTTGCCCGCTTTGAAAGCTCCTTTCACGCTGCCTTGCAGGTTCCTAAAACACAGTGTTTCTGACGGGCCTGGAGACACTGTAAGCAGCTCCCTGGGAAGAAAAGGACTTTCCGCTGAAGAAACAGTGTGCTTCCATAGTGTGGTCGAGTCTCAAACACAGCGCCGCCAGAGAAGCCCTGCTTGCCCGCTTTGAAAGCTCCTTTCATGCTGCCTTGCAGGATCCTAAAACACAGTGTTTCTGACGGGCCTGGAGACACTGTAAGCAGCTCCCTGGGAAGAAAAGGACTTTCCCCTGAAGAAACAGTGTGCTTCCATAGCGTGGTCGAGTCTCAAACACAGCGCCGCCAGAGAAGCCCTGCTTGCCCGCTTTGAAAGCTCCTTTCATGCTGCCTTGCAGGTTCCTAAAACACAGTGTTTCTGACGGGCCTGGAGATACTGTAAGCAGCTCCCTGGGAAGAAAAGGACTTTCCGCTGAAGAAACAGTGTGCTTCCATAGCGTGGTCGAGTCTCAAACACAGCGCCGCCAGAGAAGCCCTGCTTGCCCGCTTTGAAAGCTCCTTTCATGCTGCCTTGCAGGTTCCTAAAACACAGTGTTTCTGATGGGCCTGGAGACACTGTAAGCAGCTCCCTGGGAAGAAAAGGACTTTCCGCTGAAGAAACAGTGTGCTTCCATAGCCTGGTCAGGAGCTCATCCTGTCATGCTGTAGAGCTAAAGGGAAACGGACATGAGTACTTACCTCACGTGAGGCCTTGACTTGCCCTGCTGGAGCGGAAGCGTGGAGCAGTTTCCATGAGGTCTTAGTCGCAGTTCTGCATCATTTGAACGTTCGTAGGCTTTTCCGGACGCTTAGGACCCTCGCCCGGGCACCCTGTTCCCTACAAAATCAGTGAGGAGCGGCAGGCTCCTCTGGGCTGCTCAGACAGAAACATCCAGGCCGGGATCCCTTCAGAGTCACTGTGTGTACGCCGAGTGTAGGGCAACACACGGCACTCGTCCTCGGGACAGCTAGATTTCCTCAGCCATCCAACAGCTGCAGGACATCTCTTTGCTCCCGTCCTACATGCCATGGAAGTCTGCCTCGTTGCCCTCATCTGAGCTGTACTTAGAAAAACAATCTGCTTCGCATTCCTTCTAGGCACTCATACCCGAAGACCCCACAGCGACGGGAGTAAGTCGGCTTGCATTCCTACTGCAACTGAAGCACAGTTCTTCCTGTCATTCTGTAGGACTTCAAAATGGCCAAGGCCCAATAGCTTTCCTCGCACAATCCTTGGATGAGGGAGCTCGCTCCATGCAGAACACCCTGTGCAGAAAAGTTGATTCAGGCAAGTGTGACCAGTGTGCCCCTGGAGTGTCTTATGATTTGTTAGAAAGGGCAAGGACAGAGGCTGCGGGTTCACTGGAAATGGGGGCCTGGTGGCACAAGCCTTGCTTTCCCATTTTGAAATCCCCATTCATGCTGCCTTGCAGATTCCGAAGAAACAGGGTTTTTGACGGGCCTGTAGACCCGGTATGCAGGGCTCAATGAAGGAAAGGAATCTTCTCTAAAGAAACAGGGCGCTTCCATATCCTGGTTAGGAGCTCATCCTGTCATGCTCTGCATCGAAAGGAAAATTCGATGTGAGTATATACCTCAAGGTAAGCCCTGGAGTAGCCCTGCAGGAACGGAGCATACAGGAGTTCTTGGTGGTCTTAGTCACTGGGGTGTTTTCTTTGAACTCTGGTACGCGTTTCAGGGCTGCAAGACCCTTCGGGGGTGCACCCGTTTCCCTACAACGTCACCGAGGACCTCCCCGCCCCTCTGGGCCTGCGGAGCAACACCCAGGCCAGGAGGCCCTTCAGAGGCCTTCTGTGTATGCCGAGCGAAGGACAACACACAGCACTCTCTCCCTTGGGACTGCTATATGTCCTCAGAAATCCAACGGCATCAGGAACACATTTCTGGCACGTACACTGTGCCATGCAAGTTCTCCTCTCTGCCCGTCTCTGAGCTGCACTGGGGAAAGAGTCTGCTTAGCCGTCCTTTAACGACCTCCTTCCGAGGTGACGCTCCACGAGGAGAAAGTCCGCTTGTGTTCCAACTGCAAGTAAAGCACGGCTCTTCGTGGAACACTGCGCTCTTCCGGGAGAGGCAAATGCTTCTAGGCCTAACTAGAGCCTGCCTTGGTTGAGGCAGTTCGCCCCACGTGGGACACCCTGCGTCTACAGGTTCAGTCGGGGAATGGCCCATTGTGTACACAGTGGGAGAAATGCTGCTTGCGTTCCACCTGCAACTAAGGCAGAGTTCTTCATGTAAAACTGCAGCGTTTTGGGAGAGGACATGCTTAGAGGCCTAACTACAGCCTGTCTTGTTTGAGGCAGTTTGCTATGTGCAAAAGACCCTGCGTAAAGACGTTGATCCAGGGAAGGGCCCATTGTGTACCGTCTCTGTCTTTTGACAGGTTACCTCTAGAGGTAAGTACAACTGCGTGTCTACGTGAAAACGCGGGCCTGATGGCACAAGCCTTGTTTCCCGTTTGGACAGTTCAATTCACGGGGCGTTGAATATCCCGGAGAGGCAGACGTTTCGAGGGGCCTGTAGAAACTGTAGGCATGGCTTTGAGAAGAAAGGGAGTTTTCTCTACTAAAACATAGTGCTTCCAAGGCCTGGTAGGGAGCTCGTGCTGTGATCCTGTATAACTAAGCGTAGCGCCAACCTGAGCTCTTGCCTCGAAGGAAGTCTCTGTATAGCCCTGCTGAGGCAGACGCATACAGGAGGTTCCATGAGCTCTTCGTGGCAGTTCTGGATTATTTTTATTATTATTACCTTTTTTGGTATGCGGGCCTCTCACTGTTGTGGTATCCCCGTTGCGGAGCAGAGACTACGGACGCACAGGCTCAGCGGCCGTGGCTCACTGGCCCAGCCGCTCGGCGGCATGTGGGATCTGCCCGGACCGACCGGGGCACGAACCCGTGTCCCCTGCATCGGCAGTCGGAGTCTCAAACACAGCGCCGCCAGAGAAGCCCTGCTTGCCCGCTTTGAAAGCTCCTTTCATGCTGCCTTGCAGGTTCCTAAAACACAGTGTTTCTGACGGGCCTGGAGACACTGTAAGCAGCTCCCTGGGAAGAAAAGGACTTTCCGCTGAAGAAACAGTGTGCTTCCATAGCGTGGTCGAGTCTCAAACACAGCGCCGCCAGAGAAGCCCTGCTTGCCCGCTTTGAAAGCTCCTTTCACGCTGCCTTGCAGGTTCCTAAAACACAGTGTTTCTGACGGGCCTGGAGACACTGTAAGCAGCTCCCTGGGAAGAAAAGGACTTTCCGCTGAAGAAACAGTGTGCTTCCATAGCGTGGTCGAGTCTCAAACACAGCGCCGCCAGAGAAGCCCTGCTTGCCCGCTTTGAAAGCTCCTTTCATGCTGCCTTGCAGGTTCCTAAAACACAGTGTTTCTGACGGGCCTGGAGACACTGTAAGCAGCTCCCTGGGAAGAAAAGGACTTTCCGCTGAAGAAACAGTGTGCTTCCATAGCCTGGTCAGGAGCTCATCCTGTCATGCTCTAGAGCTAAAGGGAAACTGGACAGGAGTACTTACCTCACGTGAGGCCTTGACTTGCCCTGCTGGAGCGGAAGCGTGGAGCAGTTTCCATGAGGTCTTAGTCGCAGTTCTGCATCATTTGAACGTTCGTAGGCTTTTCCGGACGCTTAGGACCCTCGCCCGGGCACCCTGTTCCCTACAAAATCACTGAGGAGCGGCAGGCTCCTCTGGGCTGCTCAGACAGAAACATCCAGGTCGGGATCCCTTCAGAGTCACTGTGTGTACGCCGAGTGTAGGGCAACACACGGCACTCGTCCTCGGGACAGCTAGATTTCCTCAGCCATCCAACAGCTGCAGGACATCTCTTTGCTCCCGTCCTACATGCCATGGAAGTCTGCCTCGTTGCCCTCATCTGAGCTGTACTTAGAAAAACAATCTGCTTCGCATTCCTTCTAGGCACTCATACCCGAAGACCCCACAGCGACGGGAGTAAGTCGGCTTGCATTCCTACTGCAACTGAAGCACAGTTCTTCCTGTCATTCTGTAGGACTTCAAAATGGCCAAGGCCCAATAGCTTTCCTCGCACGATCCTTGGATGAGGGAGCTCGCTCCATGCAGAACACCCTGTGCAGAAAAGTTGATTCAGGCAAGTGTGACCAGTGTGCCCCTGGAGTGTCTTATGATTTGTTAGAAAGGGCAAGGACAGAGGCTGCGGGTTCACTGGAAATGGGGGCCTGGTGGCACAAGCCTTGCTTTCCCATTTTGAAATCCCCATTCATGCTGCCTTGCAGCTTCCGAAGAAACAGGGTTTTTGACGGGCCTGTAGACCCGGTATGCAGGGCTCAATGCAGTCGGAGTCTCAAACACAGCGCCGCCAGAGAAGCCCTGCTTGCCCGCTTTGAAAGCTCCTTTCATGCTGCCTTGCAGGTTCCTAAAACACAGTGTTTCTGACGGGCCTGGAGACACTGTAAGCAGCTCCCTGGGAAGAAAAGGACTTTCCGCTGAAGAAACAGTGTGCTTCCATAGCGTGGTCGAGTCTCAAACACAGCGCCGCCAGAGAAGCCCTGCTTGCCCGCTTTGAAAGCTCCTTTCACGCTGCCTTGCAGGTTCCTAAAACACAGTGTTTCTGACGGGCCTGGAGACACTGTAAGCAGCTCCCTGGGAAGAAAAGGACTTTCCGCTGAAGAAACAGTGTGCTTCCATAGTGTGGTCGAGTCTCAAACACAGCGCCGCCAGAGAAGCCCTGCTTGCCCGCTTTGAAAGCTCCTTTCATGCTGCCTTGCAGGATCCTAAAACACAGTGTTTCTGACGGGCCTGGAGACACTGTAAGCAGCTCCCTGGGAAGAAAAGGACTTTCCCCTGAAGAAACAGTGTGCTTCCATAGCGTGGTCGAGTCTCAAACACAGCGCCGCCAGAGAAGCCCTGCTTGCCCGCTTTGAAAGCTCCTTTCATGCTGCCTTGCAGGTTCCTAAAACACAGTGTTTCTGACGGGCCTGGAGATACTGTAAGCAGCTCCCTGGGAAGAAAAGGACTTTCCGCTGAAGAAACAGTGTGCTTCCATAGCGTGGTCGAGTCTCAAACACAGCGCCGCCAGAGAAGCCCTGCTTGCCCGCTTTGAAAGCTCCTTTCATGCTGCCTTGCAGGTTCCTAAAACACAGTGTTTCTGATGGGCCTGGAGACACTGTAAGCAGCTCCCTGGGAAGAAAAGGACTTTCCGCTGAAGAAACAGTGTGCTTCCATAGCCTGGTCAGGAGCTCATCCTGTCATGCTGTAGAGCTAAAGGGAAACGGACATGAGTACTTACCTCACGTGAGGCCTTGACTTGCCCTGCTGGAGCGGAAGCGTGGAGCAGTTTCCATGAGGTCTTAGTCGCAGTTCTGCATCATTTGAACGTTCGTAGGCTTTTCCGGACGCTTAGGACCCTCGCCCGGGCACCCTGTTCCCTACAAAATCACTGAGGAGCGGCAGGCTCCTCTGGGCTGCTCAGACAGAAACATCCAGGCCGGGATCCCTTCAGAGTCACTGTGTGTACGCCGAGTGTAGGGCAACACACGGCACTCGTCCTCGGGACAGCTAGATTTCCTCAGCCATCCAACAGCTGCAGGACATCTCTTTGCTCCCGTCCTACATGCCATGGAAGTCTGCCTCGTTGCCCTCATCTGAGCTGTACTTAGAAAAACAATCTGCTTCGCATTCCTTCTAGGCACTCATACCCGAAGACCCCACAGCGACGGGAGTAAGTCGGCTTGCATTCCTACTGCAACTGAAGCACAGTTCTTCCTGTCATTCTGTAGGACTTCAAAATGGCCAAGGCCCAATAGCTTTCCTCGCACGATCCTTGGATGAGGGAGCTCGCTCCATGCAGAACACCCTGTGCAGAAAAGTTGATTCAGGCAAGTGTGACCAGTGTGCCCCTGGAGTGTCTTATGATTTGTTAGAAAGGGCAAGGACAGAGGCTGCGGGTTCACTGGAAATGGGGGCCTGGTGGCACAAGCCTTGCTTTCCCATTTTGAAATCCCCATTCATGCTGCCTTGCAGATTCCGAAGAAACAGGGTTTTTGACGGGCCTGTAGACCCGGTATGCAGGGCTCAATGAAGGAAAGGAATCTTCTCTAAAGAAACAGGGCGCTTCCATATCCTGGTTAGGAGCTCATCCTGTCATGCTCTGCATCGAAAGGAAAATTCGATGTGAGTATATACCTCAAGGTAAGCCCTGGAGTAGCCCTGCAGGAACGGAGCATACAGGAGTTCTTGGTGGTCTTAGTCACTGGGGTGTTTTCTTTGAACTCTGGTACGCGTTTCAGGGCTGCAAGACCCTTCGGGGGTGCACCCGTTTCCCTACAACGTCACCGAGGACCTCCCCGCCCCTCTGGGCCTGCGGAGCAACACCCAGGCCAGGAGGCCCTTCAGAGGCCTTCTGTGTATGCCGAGCGAAGGACAACACACAGCACTCTCTCCCTTGGGACTGCTATATGTCCTCAGAAATCCAACGGCATCAGGAACACATTTCTGGCACGTACACTGTGCCATGCAAGTTCTCCTCTCTGCCCGTCTCTGAGCTGCACTGGGGAAAGAGTCTGCTTAGCCGTCCTTTAACGACCTCCTTCCGAGGTGACGCTCCACGAGGAGAAAGTCCGCTTGTGTTCCAACTGCAAGTAAAGCACGGCTCTTCGTGGAACACTGCGCTCTTCCGGGAGAGGCAAATGCTTCTAGGCCTAACTAGAGCCTGCCTTGGTTGAGGCAGTTCGCCCCACGTGGGACACCCTGCGTCTACAGGTTCAGTCGGGGAATGGCCCATTGTGTACACAGTGGGAGAAATGCTGCTTGCGTTCCACCTGCAACTAAGGCAGAGTTCTTCATGTAAAACTGCAGCGTTTTGGGAGAGGACATGCTTAGAGGCCTAACTACAGCCTGTCTTGTTTGAGGCAGTTTGCTATGTGCAAAAGACCCTGCGTAAAGACGTTGATCCAGGGAAGGGCCCATTGTGTACCGTCTCTGTCTTTTGACAGGTTACCTCTAGAGGTAAGTACAACTGCGTGTCTACGTGAAAACGCGGGCCTGATGGCACAAGCCTTGTTTCCCGTTTGGACAGTTCAATTCACGGGGCGTTGAATATCCCGGAGAGGCAGACGTTTCGAGGGGCCTGTAGAAACTGTAGGCATGGCTTTGAGAAGAAAGGGAGTTTTCTCTACTAAAACATAGTGCTTCCAAGGCCTGGTAGGGAGCTCGTGCTGTGATCCTGTATAACTAAGCGTAGCGCCAACCTGAGCTCTTGCCTCGAAGGAAGTCTCTGTATAGCCCTGCTGAGGCAGACGCATACAGGAGGTTCCATGAGCTCTTCGTGGCAGTTCTGGATTATTTTTATTATTATTACCTTTTTTGGTATGCGGGCCTCTCACTGTTGTGGTATCCCCGTTGCGGAGCAGAGACTACGGACGCACAGGCTCAGCGGCCGTGGCTCACTGGCCCAGCCGCTCGGCGGCATGTGGGATCTGCCCGGACCGACCGGGGCACGAACCCGTGTCCCCTGCATCGGCAGTCGGAGTCTCAAACACAGCGCCGCCAGAGAAGCCCTGCTTGCCCGCTTTGAAAGCTCCTTTCATGCTGCCTTGCAGGTTCCTAAAACACAGTGTTTCTGACGGGCCTGGAGACACTGTAAGCAGCTCCCTGGGAAGAAAAGGACTTTCCGCTGAAGAAACAGTGTGCTTCCATAGCGTGGTCGAGTCTCAAACACAGCGCCGCCAGAGAAGCCCTGCTTGCCCGCTTTGAAAGCTCCTTTCATGCTGCCTTGCAGGTTCCTAAAACACAGTGTTTCTGACGGGCCTGGAGACACTGTAAGCAGCTCCCTGGGAAGAAAAGGACTTTCCGCTGAAGAAACAGTGTGCTTCCATAGCGTGGTCGAGTCTCAAACACAGCGCCGCCAGAGAGAAGCCCTGCTTGCCCGCTTTGAAAGCTCCTTTCACGCTGCCTTGCAGGTTCCTAAAACACAGTGTTTCTGACGGGCCTGGAGACACTGTAAGCAGCTCCCTGGGAAGAAAAGGACTTTCCGCTGAAGAAACAGTGTGCTTCCATAGCGTGGTCGAGTCTCAAACACAGCGCCGCCAGAGAGAAGCCCTGCTTGCCCGCTTTGAAAGCTCCTTTCACGCTGCCTTGCAGGTTCCTAAAACACAGTGTTTCTGACGGGCCTGGAGACACTGTAAGCAGCTCCCTGGGAAGAAAAGGACTTTCCGCTGAAGAAACAGTGTGCTTCCATAGCGTGGTCGAGTCTCAAACACAGCGCCGCCAGAGAAGCCCTGCTTGCCCGCTTTGAAAGCTCCTTTCATGCTGCCTTGCAGGTTCCTAAAACACAGTGTTTCTGACGGGCCTGGAGACACTGTAAGCAGCTCCCTGGGAAGAAAAGGACATTCCGCTGAAGAAACAGTGTGCTTCCATAGCGTGGTCGAGTCTCAAACACAGCGCCGCCAGAGAAGCCCTGCTTGCCCGCTTTGAAAGCTCCTTTCACGCTGCCTTGCAGGTTCCTAAAACACAGTGTTTCTGACGGGCCTGGAGACACTGTAAGCAGCTCCCTGGGAAGAAAAGGACTTTCCGCTGAAGAAACAGTGTGCTTACATAGCGTGGTCGAGTCTCAAACACAGCGCCGCCAGAGAAGCCCTGCTTGCCCGCTTTGAAAGCTCCTTTCATGCTGCCTTGCAGGTTCCTAAAACACAGTGTTTCTGACGGGCCTGGAGACACTGTAAGCAGCTCCCTGGGAAGAAAAGGACTTTCCGCTGAAGAAACAGTGTGCTTCCATAGCCTGGTCAGGAGCTCATCCTGTCATGCTGTAGAGCTAAAGGGAAACTGGACATGAGTACTTACCTCACGTGAGGCCTTGACTTGCCCTGCTGGAGCGGAAGCGTGGAGCAGTTTCCATGAGGTCTTAGTCGCAGTTCTGCATCATTTGAACGTTCGTAGGCTTTTCCGGACGCTTAGGACCCTCGCCCGGGCACCCTGTTCCCTACAAAATCACTGAGGAGCGGCAGGCTCCTCTGGGCTGCTCAGACAGAAACATCCAGGCCGGGATCCCTTCAGAGTCACTGTGTGTACGCCGAGTGTAGGGCAACACACGGCACTCGTCCTCGGGACAGCTAGATTTCCTCAGCCATCCAACAGCTGCAGGACATCTCTTTGCTCCCGTCCTACATGCCATGGAAGTCTGCCTCGTTGCCCTCATCTGAGCTGTACTTAGAAAAACAATCTGCTTCGCATTCCTTCTAGGCACTCATACCCGAAGACCCCACAGTGACGGGAGTAAGTCGGCTTGCATTCCTACTGCAACTGAAGCACAGTTCTTCCTGTCATTCTGTAGGACTTCAAAATGGCCAAGGCCCAATAGCTTTCCTCGCACGATCCTTGGATGAGGGAGCTCGCTACATGCAGAACACCCTGTGCAGAAAAGTTGATTCAGGCAAGTGTGACCAGTGTGCCCGTGGAGTGTCTTATGATTTGTTAGAAAGGACAACGACAGAGGCTGCGGGTTCACTGGAAATGGGGGCCTGGTGGCACAAGCCTTGCTTTCCCATTTTGAAATCCCCATTCATGCTGCCTTGCAGTTGCCGAAGAAACAGGGTTTTTGACGGGCCTGTAGACCCGGTATGCAGGGCTCAATGCAGTCGGAGTCTCAAACACAGCGCCGCCAGAGAAGCCCTGCTTGCCCGCTTTGAAAGCTCCTTTCATGCTGCCTTGCAGGTTCCTAAAACACAGTGTTTCTGACGGGCCTGGAGACACTGTAAGCAGCTCCCTGGGAAGAAAAGGACTTTCCCCTGAAGAAACAGTGTGCTTCCATAGCGTGGTCGAGTCTCAAACACAGCGCCGCCAGAGAAGCCCTGCTTGCCCGCTTTGAAAGCTCCTTTCATGCTGCCTTGCAGGTTCCTAAAACACAGTGTTTCTGACGGGCCTGGAGATACTGTAAGCAGCTCCCTGGGAAGAAAAGGACTTTCCGCTGAAGAAACAGTGTGCTTCCATAGCGTGGTCGAGTCTCAAACACAGCGCCGCCAGAGAGAAGCCCTGCTTGCCCGCTTTGAAAGCTCCTTTCATGCTGCCTTGCAGGTTCCTAAAACACAGTGTTTCTGACGGGCCTGGAGACACTGTAAGCAGCTCCCTGGGAAGAAAAGGACTTTCCGCTGAAGAAACAGTGTGCTTCCATAGCGTGGTCGAGTCTCAAACACAGCGCCGCCAGAGAAGCCCTGCTTGCCCGCTTTGAAAGCTCCTTTCATGCTGCCTTGCAGGTTCCTAAAACACAGTGTTTCTGACAGGCCTGGAGACACTGTAAGCAGCTCCCTGGGAAGAAAAGGACTTTCCGCTGAAGAAACAGTGTTCTTCCATAGCCTGGTCAGGAGCTCATCCTGTCATGCTGTAGAGCTAAAGGGAAACTGGACATGAGTACTTACCTCACGTGAGGCCTTGACTTGCCCTGCTGGAGCGGAAGCGTGGAGCAGTTTCCATGAGGTCTTAGTCGCAGTTCTGCATCATTTGAACGTTCGTAGGCTTTTCCGGACGCTTAGGACCCTCGCCCGGGCACCCTGTTCCCTACAAAATCACTGAGGAGCGGCAGGCTCCTCTGGGCTGCTCAGACAGAAACATCCAGGCCGGGATCCCTTCAGAGTCACTGTGTGTACGCCGAGTGTAGGGCAACACACGGCACTCGTCCTCGGGACAGCTAGATTTCCTCAGCCATCCAACAGCTGCAGGACATCTCTTTGCTCCCGTCCTACATGCCATGGAAGTCTGCCTCGTTGCCCTCATCTGAGCTGTACTTAGAAAAACAATCTGCTTCGCATTCCTTCTAGGCACTCATACCCGAAGACCCCACAGCGACGGGAGTAAGTCGGCTTGCATTCCTACTGCAACTGAAGCACAGTTCTTCCTGTCATTCTGTAGGACTTCAAAATGGCCAAGGCCCAATAGCTTTCCTCGCACGATCCTTGGATGAGGGAGCTCGCTCCATGCAGAACACCCTGTGCAGAAAAGTTGATTCAGGCAAGTGTGACCAGTGTGCCCCTGGAGTGTCTTATGATTTGTTAGAAAGGGCAAGGACAGAGGCTGCGGGTTCACTGGAAATGGGGGCCTGGTGGCACAAGCCTTGCTTTCCCATTTTGAAATCCCCATTCATGCTGCCTTGCAGTTTCCGAAGAAACAGGGTTTTTGACGGGCCTGTAGACCCGGTATGCAGGGCTCAATGAAGGAAAGGGATTTTCTCTAAAGAAACAGGGCGCTTCCCTATCCTGGTTAGGAGCTCATCCTGTCATGCTCTGCATCGAAAGGAAAATTCGATGTGAGTATATACCTCAAGGTAAGCCCTGGAGTAGCCCTGCAGGAACGGAGCATACAGGAGTTCTTGGTGGTCTTAGTCACTGGGGTGTTTTCTTTGAACTCTGGTACGCGTTTCAGGGCTGCAAGACCCTTCGGGGGTGCACCCGTTTCCCTACAACGTCACCGAGGACCTCCCCGCCCCTCTGGGCCTGCGGAGCAACACCCAGGCCAGGAGGCCCTTCAGAGGCCTTCTGTGTATGCCGAGCGAAGGACAACACACAGCACTCTCTCCCTTGGGACTGCTATATGTCCTCAGAAATCCAACGGCATCAGGAACACATTTCTGGCACGTACACTGTGCCATGCAAGTTCTCCTCTCTGCCCGTCTCTGAGCTGCACTGGGGAAAGAGTCTGCTTAGCCGTCCTTTAACGACCTCCTTCCGAGGTGACGCTCCACGAGGAGAAAGTCCGCTTGTGTTCCAACTGCAAGTAAAGCACGGCTCTTCGTGGAACACTGCGCTCTTCCGGGAGAGGCAAATGCTTCTAGGCCTAACTAGAGCCTGCCTTGGTTGAGGCAGTTCGCCCCACGTGGGACACCCTGCGTCTACAGGTTCAGTCGGGGAATGGCCCATTGTGTACACAGTGGGAGAAATGCTGCTTGCGTTCCACCTGCAACTAAGGCAGAGTTCTTCATGTAAAACTGCAGCGTTTTGGGAGAGGACATGCTTAGAGGCCTAACTACAGCCTGTCTTGTTTGAGGCAGTTTGCTATGTGCAAAAGACCCTGCGTAAAGACGTTGATCCAGGGAAGGGCCCATTGTGTACCGTCTCTGTCTTTTGACAGGTTACCTCTAGAGGTAAGTACAACTGCGTGTCTACGTGAAAACGCGGGCCTGATGGCACAAGCCTTGTTTCCCGTTTGGACAGTTCAATTCACGGGGCGTTGAATATCCCGGAGAGGCAGACGTTTCGAGGGGCCTGTAGAAACTGTAGGCATGGCTTTGAGAAGAAAGGGAGTTTTCTCTACTAAAACATAGTGCTTCCAAGGCCTGGTAGGGAGCTCGTGCTGTGATCCTGTATAACTAAGCGTAGCGCCAACCTGAGCTCTTGCCTCGAAGGAAGTCTCTGTATAGCCCTGCTGAGGCAGACGCATACAGGAGGTTCCATGAGCTCTTCGTGGCAGTTCTGGATTATTTTTATTATTATTACCTTTTTTGGTATGCGGGCCTCTCACTGTTGTGGTATCCCCGTTGCGGAGCAGAGACTACGGACGCACAGGCTCAGCGGCCGTGGCTCACTGGCCCAGCCGCTCGGCGGCATGTGGGATCTGCCCGGACCGACCGGGGCACGAACCCGTGTCCCCTGCATCGGCAGTCGGAGTCTCAAACACAGCGCCGCCAGAGAAGCCCTGCTTGCCCGCTTTGAAAGCTCCTTTCATGCTGCCTTGCAGGTTCCTAAAACACAGTGTTTCTGACGGGCCTGGAGACACTGTAAGCAGCTCCCTGGGAAGAAAAGGACTTTCCGCTGAAGAAACAGTGTGCTTCCATAGCGTGGTCGAGTCTCAAACACAGCGCCGCCAGAGAAGCCCTGCTTGCCCGCTTTGAAAGCTCCTTTCACGCTGCCTTGCAGGTTCCTAAAACACAGTGTTTCTGACGGGCCTGGAGACACTGTAAGCAGCTCCCTGGGAAGAAAAGGACTTTCCGCTGAAGAAACAGTGTGCTTCCATAGCCTGGTCAGGAGCTCATCCTGTCATGCTCTAGAGCTAAAGGGAAACTGGACATGAGTACTTACCTCACGTGAGGCCTTGACTTGCCCTGCTGGAGCGGAAGCGTGGAGCAGTTTCCATGAGGTCTTAGTCGCAGTTCTGCATCATTTGAACGTTCGTAGGCTTTTCCGGACGCTTAGGACCCTCGCCCGGGCACCCTGTTCCCTACAAAATCACTGAGGAGCGGCAGGCTCCTCTGGGCTGCTCAGACAGAAACATCCAGGTCGGGATCCCTTCAGAGTCACTGTGTGTACGCCGAGTGTAGGGCAACACACGGCACTCGTCCTCGGGACAGCTAGATTTCCTCAGCCATCCAACAGCTGCAGGACATCTCTTTGCTCCCGTCCTACATGCCATGGAAGTCTGCCTCGTTGCCCTCATCTGAGCTGTACTTAGAAAAACAATCTGCTTCGCATTCCTTCTAGGCACTCATACCCGAAGACCCCACAGCGACGGGAGTAAGTCGGCTTGCATTCCTACTGCAACTGAAGCACAGTTCTTCCTGTCATTCTGTAGGACTTCAAAATGGCCAAGGCCCAATAGCTTTCCTCGCACGATCCTTGGATGAGGGAGCTCGCTCCATGCAGAACACCCTGTGCAGAAAAGTTGATTCAGGCAAGTGTGACCAGTGTGCCCCTGGAGTGTCTTATGATTTGTTAGAAAGGGCAAGGACAGAGGCTGCGGGTTCACTGGAAATGGGGGCCTGGTGGCACAAGCCTTGCTTTCCCATTTTGAAATCCCCATTCATGCTGCCTTGCAGCTTCCGAAGAAACAGGGTTTTTGACGGGCCTGTAGACCCGGTATGCAGGGCTCAATGCAGTCGGAGTCTCAAACACAGCGCCGCCAGAGAAGCCCTGCTTGCCCGCTTTGAAAGCTCCTTTCATGCTGCCTTGCAGGTTCCTAAAACACAGTGTTTCTGACGGGCCTGGAGACACTGTAAGCAGCTCCCTGGGAAGAAAAGGACTTTCCGCTGAAGAAACAGTGTGCTTCCATAGCGTGGTCGAGTCTCAAACACAGCGCCGCCAGAGAGAAGCCCTGCTTGCCCGCTTTGAAAGCTCCTTTCATGCTGCCTTGCAGGTTCCTAAAACACAGTGTTTCTGACGGGCCTGGAGACACTGTAAGCAGCTCCCTGGGAAGAAAAGGACTTTCCGCTGAAGAAACAGTGTGCTTCCATAGCGTGGTCGAGTCTCAAACACAGCGCCGCCAGAGAGAAGCCCTGCTTACCCGCTTTGAAAGCTCCTTTCATGCTGCCTTGCAGGTTCCTAAAACACAGTGTTTCTGACGGGCCTGGAGACACTGTAAGCAGCTCCCTGGGAAGAAAAGGACTTTCCGCTGAAGAAACAGTGTGCTTCCATAGCGTGGTCGAGTCTCAAACACAGCGCCGCCAGAGAAGCCCTGCTTGCCCGCTTTGAAAGCTCCTTTCACGCTGCCTTGCAGGTTCCTAAAACACAGTGTTTCTGATGGGCCTGGAGACACTGTAAGCAGCTCCCTGGGAAGAAAAGGACTTTCCGCTGAAGAAACAGTGTGCTTCCATAGCCTGGTCAGGAGCTCATCCTGTCATGCTGTAGAGCTAAAGGGAAACGGACATGAGTACTTACCTCACGTGAGGCCTTGACTTGCCCTGCTGGAGCGGAAGCGTGGAGCAGTTTCCATGAGGTCTTAGTCGCAGTTCTGCATCATTTGAACGTTCGTAGGCTTTTCCGGACGCTTAGGACCCTCGCCCGGGCACCCTGTTCCCTACAAAATCACTGAGGAGCGGCAGGCTCCTCTGGGCTGCTCAGACAGAAACATCCAGGCCGGGATCCCTTCAGAGTCACTGTGTGTACGCCGAGTGTAGGGCAACACACGGCACTCGTCCTCGGGACAGCTAGATTTCCTCAGCCATCCAACAGCTGCAGGACATCTCTTTGCTCCCGTCCTACATGCCATGGAAGTCTGCCTCGTTGCCCTCATCTGAGCTGTACTTAGAAAAACAATCTGCTTCGCATTCCTTCTAGGCACTCATACCCGAAGACCCCACAGCGACGGGAGTAAGTCGGCTTGCATTCCTACTGCAACTGAAGCACAGTTCTTCCTGTCATTCTGTAGGACTTCAAAATGGCCAAGGCCCAATAGCTTTCCTCGCACGATCCTTGGATGAGGGAGCTCGCTCCATGCAGAACACCCTGTGCAGAAAAGTTGATTCAGGCAAGTGTGACCAGTGTGCCCGTGGAGTGTCTTATGATTTGTTAGAAAGGGCAAGGACAGAGGCTGCGGGTTCACTGGAAATGGGGGCCTGGTGGCACAAGCCTTGCTTTCCCATTTTGAAATCCCCATTCATGCTGCCTTGCAGCTTCCGAAGAAAGAGGGTTTTTGACGGGCCTGTAGACCCGGTATGCAGGGCTCAATGCAGTCGGAGTCTCAAACACAGCGCCGCCAGAGAAGCCCTGCTTGCCCGCTATGAAAGCTCCTTTCATGCTGCCTTGCAGGTTCCTAAAACACAGTGTTTCTGACGGGCCTGGAGACACTGTAAGCAGCTCCCTGGAAAGAAAAGGACTTTCCGCTGAAGAAACAGTGTGCTTCCATAGCGTGGTCGAGTCTCAAACACAGCGCCGCCAGAGAAGCCCTGCTTGCCCGCTTTGAAAGCTCCTTTCACGCTGCCTTGCAGGTTCCTAAAACACAGTGTTTCTGACGGGCCTGGAGACACTGTAAGCAGCTCCCTGGGAAGAAAAGGACTTTCCGCTGAAGAAACAGTGTGCTTCCATAGCGTGGTCGTGTCTCAAACACAGCGCCGCCAGAGAAGCCCTGCTTGCCCGCTTTGAAAGCTCCTTTCATGCTGCCTTGCAGGTTCCTAAAACACAGTGTTTCTGACGGGCCTGGAGACACTGTAAGCAGCTCCCTGGGAAGAAAAGGACTTTCCCCTGAAGAAACAGTGTGCTTCCATAGCGTGGTCGAGTCTCAAACACAGCGCCGCCAGAGAAGCCCTGCTTGCCCGCTTTGAAAGCTCCTTTCATGCTGCCTTGCATGTTCCTAAAACACAGTGTTTCTGACGGGCCTGGAGATACTGTAAGCAGCTCCCTGGGAAGAAAAGGACTTTCCGCTGAAGCAACAGTGTGCTTCCATAGCGTGGTCGAGTCTCAAACACAGCGCCGCCAGAGAGAAGCCCTGCTTGCCCGCTTTGAAAGCTCCTTTCATGCTGCCTTGCAGGTTCCTAAAACACAGTGTTTCTGACGGGCCTGGAGACACTGTAAGCAGCTCCCTGGGAAGAAAAGGACTTTCCGCTGAAGAAACAGTGTGCTTCCATAGCGTGGTCGAGTCTCAAACACAGCGCCGCCAGAGAAGCCCTGCTTGCCCGCTTTGAAAGCTCCTTTCATGCTGCCTTGCAGGTTCCTAAAACACAGTGTTTCTGACAGGCCTGGAGACACTGTAAGCAGCTCCCTGGGAAGAAAAGGACTTTCCGCTGAAGAAACAGTGTGCTTCCATAGCCTGGTCAGGAGCTCATCCTGTCATGCTGTAGAGCTAAAGGGAAACTGGACATGAGTACTTACCTCACGTGAGGCCTTGACTTGCCCTGCTGGAGCGGAAGCGTGGAGCAGTTTCCATGAGGTCTTAGTCGCAGTTCTGCATCATTTGAACGTTCGTAGGCTTTTCCGGACGCTTAGGACCCTCGCCCGGGCACCCTGTTCCCTACAAAATCACTGAGGAGCGGCAGGCTCCTCTGGGCTGCTCAGACAGAAACATCCAGGCCGGGATCCCTTCAGAGTCACTGTGTGTACGCCGAGTGTAGGGCAACACACGGCACTCGTCCTCGGGACAGCTAGATTTCCTCAGCCATCCAACAGCTGCAGGACATCTCTTTGCTCCCGTCCTACATGCCATGGAAGTCTGCCTCGTTGCCCTCATCTGAGCTGTACTTAGAAAAACAATCTGCTTCGCATTCCTTCTAGGCACTCATACCCGAAGACCCCACAGCGACGGGAGTAAGTCGGCTTGCATTCCTACTGCAACTGAAGCACAGTTCTTCCTGTCATTCTGTAGGACTTCAAAATGGCCAAGGCCCAATAGCTTTCCTCGCACGATCCTTGGATGAGGGAGCTCGCTCCATGCAGAACACCCTGTGCAGAAAAGTTGATTCAGGCAAGTGTGACCAGTGTGCCCCTGGAGTGTCTTATGATTTGTTAGAAAGGGCAAGGACAGAGGCTGCGGGTTCACTGGAAATGGGGGCCTGGTGGCACAAGCCTTGCTTTCCCATTTTGAAATCCCCATTCATGCTGCCTTGCAGTTTCCGAAGAAACAGGGTTTTTGACGGGCCTGTAGACCCGGTATGCAGGGCTCAATGAAGGAAAGGGATTTTCTCTAAAGAAACAGGGCGCTTCCCTATCCTGGTTAGGAGCTCATCCTGTCATGCTCTGCATCGAAAGGAAAATTCGATGTGAGTATATACCTCAAGGTAAGCCCTGGAGTAGCCCTGCAGGAACGGAGCATACAGGAGTTCTTGGTGGTCTTAGTCACTGGGGTGTTTTCTTTGAACTCTGGTACGCGTTTCAGGGCTGCAAGACCCTTCGGGGGTGCACCCGTTTCCCTACAACGTCACCGAGGACCTCCCCGCCCCTCTGGGCCTGCGGAGCAACACCCAGGCCAGGAGGCCCTTCAGAGGCCTTCTGTGTATGCCGAGCGAAGGACAACACACAGCACTCTCTCCCTTGGGACTGCTATATGTCCTCAGAAATCCAACGGCATCAGGAACACATTTCTGGCACGTACACTGTGCCATGCAAGTTCTCCTCTCTGCCCGTCTCTGAGCTGCACTGGGGAAAGAGTCTGCTTAGCCGTCCTTTAACGACCTCCTTCCGAGGTGACGCTCCACGAGGAGAAAGTCCGCTTGTGTTCCAACTGCAAGTAAAGCACGGCTCTTCGTGGAACACTGCGCTCTTCCGGGAGAGGCAAATGCTTCTAGGCCTAACTAGAGCCTGCCTTGGTTGAGGCAGTTCGCCCCACGTGGGACACCCTGCGTCTACAGGTTCAGTCGGGGAATGGCCCATTGTGTACACAGTGGGAGAAATGCTGCTTGCGTTCCACCTGCAACTAAGGCAGAGTTCTTCATGTAAAACTGCAGCGTTTTGGGAGAGGACATGCTTAGAGGCCTAACTACAGCCTGTCTTGTTTGAGGCAGTTTGCTATGTGCAAAAGACCCTGCGTAAAGACGTTGATCCAGGGAAGGGCCCATTGTGTACCGTCTCTGTCTTTTGACAGGTTACCTCTAGAGGTAAGTACAACTGCGTGTCTACGTGAAAACGCGGGCCTGATGGCACAAGCCTTGTTTCCCGTTTGGACAGTTCAATTCACGGGGCGTTGAATATCCCGGAGAGGCAGACGTTTCGAGGGGCCTGTAGAAACTGTAGGCATGGCTTTGAGAAGAAAGGGAGTTTTCTCTACTAAAACATAGTGCTTCCAAGGCCTGGTAGGGAGCTCGTGCTGTGATCCTGTATAACTAAGCGTAGCGCCAACCTGAGCTCTTGCCTCGAAGGAAGTCTCTGTATAGCCCTGCTGAGGCAGACGCATACAGGAGGTTCCATGAGCTCTTCGTGGCAGTTCTGGATTATTTTTATTATTATTACCTTTTTTGGTATGCGGGCCTCTCACTGTTGTGGTATCCCCGTTGCGGAGCAGAGACTACGGACGCACAGGCTCAGCGGCCGTGGCTCACTGGCCCAGCCGCTCGGCGGCATGTGGGATCTGCCCGGACCGACCGGGGCACGAACCCGTGTCCCCTGAATCGGCAGTCGGAGTCTCAAACACAGCGCCGCCAGAGAAGCCCTGCTTGCCCGCTTTGAAAGCTCCTTTCACGCTGCCTTGCAGGTTCCTAAAACACAGTGTTTCTGACGGGCCTGGAGACACTGTAAGCAGCTCCCTGGGAAGAAAAGGACTTTCCGCTGAAGAAACAGTGTGCTTCCATAGCGTGGTCGAGTCTCAAACACAGCGCCGCCAGAGAAGCCCTGCTTGCCCGCTTTGAAAGCTCCTTTCATGCTGCCTTGCAGGTTCCTAAAACACAGTGTTTCTGACGGGCCTGGAGACACTGTAAGCAGCTCCCTGGGAAGAAAAGGACTTTCCGCTGAAGAAACAGTGTGCTTCCATAGCCTGGTCAGGAGCTCATCCTGTCATGCTCTAGAGCTAAAGGGAAACTGGACATGAGTACTTACCTCACGTGAGGCCTTGACTTGCCCTGCTGGAGCGGAAGCGTGGAGCAGTTTCCATGAGGTCTTAGTCGCAGTTCTGCATCATTTGAACGTTCGTAGGCTTTTCCGGACGCTTAGGACCCTCGCCCGGGCACCCTGTTCCCTACAAAATCACTGAGGAGCGGCAGGCTCCTCTGGGCTGCTCAGACAGAAACATCCAGGTCGGGATCCCTTCAGAGTCACTGTGTGTACGCCGAGTGTAGGGCAACACACGGCACTCGTCCTCGGGACAGCTAGATTTCCTCAGCCATCCAACAGCTGCAGGACATCTCTTTGCTCCCGTCCTACATGCCATGGAAGTCTGCCTCGTTGCCCTCATCTGAGCTGTACTTAGAAAAACAATCTGCTTCGCATTCCTTCTAGGCACTCATACCCGAAGACCCCACAGCGACGGGAGTAAGTCGGCTTGCATTCCTACTGCAACTGAAGCACAGTTCTTCCTGTCATTCTGTAGGACTTCAAAATGGCCAAGGCCCAATAGCTTTCCTCGCACGATCCTTGGATGAGGGAGCTCGCTCCATGCAGAACACCCTGTGCAGAAAAGTTGATTCAGGCAAGTGTGACCAGTGTGCCCCTGGAGTGTCTTATGATTTGTTAGAAAGGGCAAGGACAGAGGCTGCGGGTTCACTGGAAATGGGGGCCTGGTGGCACAAGCCTTGCTTTCCCATTTTGAAATCCCCATTCATGCTGCCTTGCAGCTTCCGAAGAAACAGGGTTTTTGACGGGCCTGTAGACCCGGTATGCAGGGCTCAATGCAGTCGGAGTCTCAAACACAGCGCCGCCAGAGAAGCCCTGCTTGCCCGCTTTGAAAGCTCCTTTCATGCTGCCTTGCAGGTTCCTAAAACACAGTGTTTCTGACGGGCCTGGAGACACTGTAAGCAGCTCCCTGGGAAGAAAAGGACTTTCCGCTGAAGAAACAGTGTGCTTCCATAGCGTGGTCGAGTCTCAAACACAGCGCCGCCAGAGAAGCCCTGCTTGCCCGCTTTGAAAGCTCCTTTCACGCTGCCTTGCAGGTTCCTAAAACACAGTGTTTCTGACGGGCCTGGAGACACTGTAAGCAGCTCCCTGGGAAGAAAAGGACTTTCCGCTGAAGAAACAGTGTGCTTCCATAGTGTGGTCGAGTCTCAAACACAGCGCCGCCAGAGAAGCCCTGCTTGCCCGCTTTGAAAGCTCCTTTCATGCTGCCTTGCAGGATCCTAAAACACAGTGTTTCTGACGGGCCTGGAGACACTGTAAGCAGCTCCCTGGGAAGAAAAGGACTTTCCCCTGAAGAAACAGTGTGCTTCCATAGCGTGGTCGAGTCCCAAACACAGCGCCGCCAGAGAAGCCCTGCTTGCCCGCTTTGAAAGCTCCTTTCATGCTGCCTTGCAGGTTCCTAAAACACAGTGTTTCTGACGGGCCTGGAGATACTGTAAGCAGCTCCCTGGGAAGAAAAGGACTTTCCGCTGAAGAAACAGTGTGCTTCCATAGCGTGGTCGAGTCTCAAACACAGCGCCGCCAGAGAAGCCCTGCTTGCCCGCTTTGAAAGCTCCTTTCATGCTGCCTTGCAGGTTCCTAAAACACAGTGTTTCTGATGGGCCTGGAGACACTGTAAGCAGCTCCCTGGGAAGAAAAGGACTTTCCGCTGAAGAAACAGTGTGCTTCCATAGCCTGGTCAGGAGCTCATCCTGTCATGCTGTAGAGCTAAAGGGAAACGGACATGAGTACTTACCTCACGTGAGGCCTTGACTTGCCCTGCTGGAGCGGAAGCGTGGAGCAGTTTCCATGAGGTCTTAGTCGCAGTTCTGCATCATTTGAACGTTCGTAGGCTTTTCCGGACGCTTAGGACCCTCGCCCGGGCACCCTGTTCCCTACAAAATCACTGAGGAGCGGCAGGCTCCTCTGGGCTGCTCAGACAGAAACATCCAGGCCGGGATCCCTTCAGAGTCACTGTGTGTACGCCGAGTGTAGGGCAACACACGGCACTCGTCCTCGGGACAGCTAGATTTCCTCAGCCATCCAACAGCTGCAGGACATCTCTTTGCTCCCGTCCTACATGCCATGGAAGTCTGCCTCGTTGCCCTCATCTGAGCTGTACTTAGAAAAACAATCTGCTTCGCATTCCTTCTAGGCACTCATACCCGAAGACCCCACAGCGACGGGAGTAAGTCGGCTTGCATTCCTACTGCAACTGAAGCACAGTTCTTCCTGTCATTCTGTAGGACTTCAAAATGGCCAAGGCCCAATAGCTTTCCTCGCACGATCCTTGGATGAGGGAGCTCGCTCCATGCAGAACACCCTGTGCAGAAAAGTTGATTCAGGCAAGTGTGACCAGTGTGCCCCTGGAGTGTCTTATGATTTGTTAGAAAGGGCAAGGACAGAGGCTGCGGGTTCACTGGAAATGGGGGCCTGGTGGCACAAGCCTTGCTTTCCCATTTTGAAATCCCCATTCATGCTGCCTTGCAGATTCCGAAGAAACAGGGTTTTTGACGGGCCTGTAGACCCGGTATGCAGGGCTCAATGAAGGAAAGGAATCTTCTCTAAAGAAACAGGGCGCTTCCATATCCTGGTTAGGAGCTCATCCTGTCATGCTCTGCATCGAAAGGAAAATTCGATGTGAGTATATACCTCAAGGTAAGCCCTGGAGTAGCCCTGCAGGAACGGAGCATACAGGAGTTCTTGGTGGTCTTAGTCACTGGGGTGTTTTCTTTGAACTCTGGTACGCGTTTCAGGGCTGCAAGACCCTTCGGGGGTGCACCCGTTTCCCTACAACGTCACCGAGGACCTCCCCGCCCCTCTGGGCCTGCGGAGCAACACCCAGGCCAGGAGGCCCTTCAGAGGCCTTCTGTGTATGCCGAGCGAAGGACAACACACAGCACTCTCTCCCTTGGGACTGCTATATGTCCTCAGAAATCCAACGGCATCAGGAACACATTTCTGGCACGTACACTGTGCCATGCAAGTTCTCCTCTCTGCCCGTCTCTGAGCTGCACTGGGGAAAGAGTCTGCTTAGCCGTCCTTTAACGACCTCCTTCCGAGGTGACGCTCCACGAGGAGAAAGTCCGCTTGTGTTCCAACTGCAAGTAAAGCACGGCTCTTCGTGGAACACTGCGCTCTTCCGGGAGAGGCAAATGCTTCTAGGCCTAACTAGAGCCTGCCTTGGTTGAGGCAGTTCGCCCCACGTGGGACACCCTGCGTCTACAGGTTCAGTCGGGGAATGGCCCATTGTGTACACAGTGGGAGAAATGCTGCTTGCGTTCCACCTGCAACTAAGGCAGAGTTCTTCATGTAAAACTGCAGCGTTTTGGGAGAGGACATGCTTAGAGGCCTAACTACAGCCTGTCTTGTTTGAGGCAGTTTGCTATGTGCAAAAGACCCTGCGTAAAGACGTTGATCCAGGGAAGGGCCCATTGTGTACCGTCTCTGTCTTTTGACAGGTTACCTCTAGAGGTAAGTACAACTGCGTGTCTACGTGAAAACGCGGGCCTGATGGCACAAGCCTTGTTTCCCGTTTGGACAGTTCAATTCACGGGGCGTTGAATATCCCGGAGAGGCAGACGTTTCGAGGGGCCTGTAGAAACTGTAGGCATGGCTTTGAGAAGAAAGGGAGTTTTCTCTACTAAAACATAGTGCTTCCAAGGCCTGGTAGGGAGCTCGTGCTGTGATCCTGTATAACTAAGCGTAGCGCCAACCTGAGCTCTTGCCTCGAAGGAAGTCTCTGTATAGCCCTGCTGAGGCAGACGCATACAGGAGGTTCCATGAGCTCTTCGTGGCAGTTCTGGATTATTTTTATTATTATTACCTTTTTTGGTATGCGGGCCTCTCACTGTTGTGGTATCCCCGTTGCGGAGCAGAGACTACGGACGCACAGGCTCAGCGGCCGTGGCTCACTGGCCCAGCCGCTCGGCGGCATGTGGGATCTGCCCGGACCGACCGGGGCACGAACCCGTGTCCCCTGCATCGGCAGTCGGAGTCTCAAACACAGCGCCGCCAGAGAAGCCCTGCTTGCCCGCTTTGAAAGCTCCTTTCATGCTGCCTTGCAGGTTCCTAAAACACAGTGTTTCTGACGGGCCTGGAGACACTGTAAGCAGCTCCCTGGGAAGAAAAGGACTTTCCGCTGAAGAAACAGTGTGCTTCCATAGCGTGGTCGAGTCTCAAACACAGCGCCGCCAGAGAAGCCCTGCTTGCCCGCTTTGAAAGCTCCTTTCATGCTGCCTTGCAGGATCCTAAAACACAGTGTTTCTGACGGGCCTGGAGACACTGTAAGCAGCTCCCTGGGAAGAAAAGGACTTTCCCCTGAAGAAACAGTGTGCTTCCATAGCGTGGTCGAGTCTCAAACACAGCGCCGCCAGAGAAGCCCTGCTTGCCCGCTTTGAAAGCTCCTTTCACGCTGCCTTGCAGGTTCCTAAAACACAGTGTTTCTGACGGGCCTGGAGACACTGTAAGCAGCTCCCTGGGAAGAAAAGGACTTTCCGCTGAAGAAACAGTGTGCTTCCATAGCGTGGTCGAGTCTCAAACACAGCGCCGCCAGAGAAGCCCTGCTTGCCCGCTTTGAAAGCTCCTTTCATGCTGCCTTGCAGGTTCCTAAAACACAGTGTTTCTGACGGGCCTGGAGACACTGTAAGCAGCTCCCTGGGAAGAAAAGGACTTTCCGCTGAAGAAACAGTGTGCTTCCATAGCGTGGTCGAGTCTCAAACACAGCGCCGCCAGAGAAGCCCTGCTTGCCCGCTTTGAAAGCTCCTTTCACGCTGCCTTGCAGGTTCCTAAAACACAGTGTTTCTGACGGGCCTGGAGACACTGTAAGCAGCTCCCTGGGAAGAAAAGGACTTTCCGCTGAAGAAACAGTGTGCTTACATAGCGTGGTCGAGTCTCAAACACAGCGCCGCCAGAGAAGCCCTGCTTGCCCGCTTTGAAAGCTCCTTTCATGCTGCCTTGCAGGTTCCTAAAACACAGTGTTTCTGACGGGCCTGGAGACACTGTAAGCAGCTCCCTGGGAAGAAAAGGACTTTCCGCTGAAGAAACAGTGTGCTTCCATAGCCTGGTCAGGAGCTCATCCTGTCATGCTGTAGAGCTAAAGGGAAACTGGACATGAGTACTTACCTCACGTGAGGCCTTGACTTGCCCTGCTGGAGCGGAAGCTGGAGCAGTTTCCATGAGGTCTTAGTCGCAGTTCTGCATCATTTGAACGTTCGTAGGCTTTTCCGGACGCTTAGGACCCTCGCCCGGGCACCCTGTTCCCTACAAAATCACTGAGGAGCGGCAGGCTCCTCTGGGCTGCTCAGACAGAAACATCCAGGCCGGGATCCCTTCAGAGTCACTGTGTGTACGCCGAGTGTAGGGCAACACACGGCACTCGTCCTCGGGACAGCTAGATTTCCTCAGCCATCCAACAGCTGCAGGACATCTCTTTGCTCCCGTCCTACATGCCATGGAAGTCTGCCTCGTTGCCCTCATCTGAGCTGTACTTAGAAAAACAATCTGCTTCGCATTCCTTCTAGGCACTCATACCCGAAGACCCCACAGTGACGGGAGTAAGTCGGCTTGCATTCCTACTGCAACTGAAGCACAGTTCTTCCTGTCATTCTGTAGGACTTCAAAATGGCCAAGGCCCAATAGCTTTCCTCGCACGATCCTTGGATGAGGGAGCTCGCTCCATGCAGAACACCCTGTGCAGAAAAGTTGATTCAGGCAAGTGTGACCAGTGTGCCCGTGGAGTGTCTTATGATTTGTTAGAAAGGACAACGACAGAGGCTGCGGGTTCACTGGAAATGGGGGCCTGGTGGCACAAGCCTTGCTTTCCCATTTTGAAATCCCCATTCATGCTGCCTTGCAGTTTCCGAAGAAACAGGGTTTTTGACGGGCCTGTAGACCCGGTATGCAGGGCTCAATGCAGTCGGAGTCTCAAACACAGCGCCGCCAGAGAAGCCCTGCTTGCCCGCTTTGAAAGCTCCTTTCATGCTGCCTTGCAGGTTCCTAAAACACAGTGTTTCTGACGGGCCTGGAGACACTGTAAGCAGCTCCCTGGGAAGAAAAGGACTTTCCCCTGAAGAAACAGTGTGCTTCCATAGCGTGGTCGAGTCTCAAACACAGCGCCGCCAGAGAAGCCCTGCTTGCCCGCTTTGAAAGCTCCTTTCATGCTGCCTTGCAGGTTCCTAAAACACAGTGTTTCTGACGGGCCTGGAGATACTGTAAGCAGCTCCCTGGGAAGAAAAGGACTTTCCGCTGAAGAAACAGTGTGCTTCCATAGCGTGGTCGAGTCTCAAACACAGCGCCGCCAGAGAGAAGCCCTGCTTGCCCGCTTTGAAAGCTCCTTTCATGCTGCCTTGCAGGTTCCTAAAACACAGTGTTTCTGACGGGCCTGGAGACACTGTAAGCAGCTCCCTGGGAAGAAAAGGACTTTCCGCTGAAGAAACAGTGTGCTTCCATAGCGTGGTCGAGTCTCAAACACAGCGCCGCCAGAGAAGCCCTGCTTGCCCGCTTTGAAAGCTCCTTTCATGCTGCCTTGCAGGTTCCTAAAACACAGTGTTTCTGACAGGCCTGGAGACACTGTAAGCAGCTCCCTGGGAAGAAAAGGACTTTCCGCTGAAGAAACAGTGTGCTTCCATAGCCTGGTCAGGAGCTCATCCTGTCATGCTCTAGAGCTAAAGGGAAACTGGACATGAGTACTTACCTCACGTGAGGCCTTGACTTGCCCTGCTGGAGCGGAAGCGTGGAGCAGTTTCCATGAGGTCTTAGTCGCAGTTCTGCATCATTTGAACGTTCGTAGGCTTTTCCGGACGCTTAGGACCCTCGCCCGGGCACCCTGTTCCCTACAAAATCACTGAGGAGCGGCAGGCTCCTCTGGGCTGCTCAGACAGAAACATCCAGGCCGGGATCCCTTCAGAGTCACTGTGTGTACGCCGAGTGTAGGGCAACACACGGCACTCGTCCTCGGGACAGCTAGATTTCCTCAGCCATCCAACAGCTGCAGGACATCTCTTTGCTCCCGTCCTACATGCCATGGAAGTCTGCCTCGTTGCCCTCATCTGAGCTGTACTTAGAAAAACAATCTGCTTCGCATTCCTTCTAGGCACTCATACCCGAAGACCCCACAGTGACGGGAGTAAGTCGGCTTGCATTCCTACTGCAACTGAAGCACAGTTCTTCCTGTCATTCTGTAGGACTTCAAAATGGCCAAGGCCCAATAGCTTTCCTCGCACGATCCTTGGATGAGGGAGCTCGCTCCATGCAGAACACCCTGTGCAGAAAAGTTGATTCAGGCAAGTGTGACCAGTGTGCCCCTGGAGTGTCTTATGATTTGTTAGAAAGGGCAAGGACAGAGGCTGCGGGTTCACTGGAAATGGGGGCCTGGTGGCACAAGCCTTGCTTTCCCATTTTGAAATCCCCATTCATGCTGCCTTGCAGTTTCCGAAGAAACAGGGTTTTTGACGGGCCTGTAGACCCGGTATGCAGGGCTCAATGAAGGAAAGGGATTTTCTCTAAAGAAACAGGGCGCTTCCCTATCCTGGTTAGGAGCTCATCCTGTCATGCTCTGCATCGAAAGGAAAATTCGATGTGAGTATATACCTCAAGGTAAGCCCTGGAGTAGCCCTGCAGGAACGGAGCATACAGGAGTTCTTGGTGGTCTTAGTCACTGGGGTGTTTTCTTTGAACTCTGGTACGCGTTTCAGGGCTGCAAGACCCTTCGGGGGTGCACCCGTTTCCCTACAACGTCACCGAGGACCTCCCCGCCCCTCTGGGCCTGCGGAGCAACACCCAGGCCAGGAGGCCCTTCAGAGGCCTTCTGTGTATGCCGAGCGAAGGACAACACACAGCACTCTCTCCCTTGGGACTGCTATATGTCCTCAGAAATCCAACGGCATCAGGAACACATTTCTGGCACGTACACTGTGCCATGCAAGTTCTCCTCTCTGCCCGTCTCTGAGCTGCACTGGGGAAAGAGTCTGCTTAGCCGTCCTTTAACGACCTCCTTCCGAGGTGACGCTCCACGAGGAGAAAGTCCGCTTGTGTTCCAACTGCAAGTAAAGCAAGGGTCTTCGTGGAACACTGCGCTCTTCCGGGAGAGGCAAATGCTTCTAGGCCTAACTAGAGCCTGCCTTGGTTGAGGCAGTTCGCCCCACGTGGGACACCCTGCGTCTACAGGTTCAGTCGGGGAATGGCCCATTGTGTACACGGTGTGAGAAATGCTGCTTGCGTTCCACCTGCAACTAAGGCAGAGTTCTTCATGTAAAACTGCAGCGTTTTGGGAGAGGACATGCTTAGAGGCCTAACTACAGCCTGTCTTGTTTGAGGCAGTTTGCTATGTGCAAAAGACCCTGCGTAAAGACGTTGATCCAGGGAAGGGCCCATTGTGTACCGTCTCTGTCTTTTGACAGGTTACCTCTAGAGGTAAGTACAACTGCGTGTCTACGTGAAAACGCGGGCCTGATGGCACAAGCCTTGTTTCCCGTTTGGACAGTTCAATTCACGGGGCGTTGAATATCCCGGAGAGGCAGACGTTTCGAGGGGCCTGTAGAAACTGTAGGCATGGCTTTGAGAAGAAAGGGAGTTTTCTCTACTAAAACATAGTGCTTCCAAGGCCTGGTAGGGAGCTCGTGCTGTGATCCTGTATAACTAAGCGTAGCGCCAACCTGAGCTCTTGCCTCGAAGGAAGTCTCTGTATAGCCCTGCTGAGGCAGACGCATACAGGAGGTTCCATGAGCTCTTCGTGGCAGTTCTGGATTATTTTTATTATTATTACCTTTTTTGGTATGCGGGCCTCTCACTGTTGTGGTATCCCCGTTGCGGAGCAGAGACTACGGACGCACAGGCTCAGCGGCCGTGGCTCACTGGCCCAGCCGCTCGGCGGCATGTGGGATCCGCCCGGACCGACCGGGGCACGAACCCGTGTCCCCTGCATCGGCAGTCGGAGTCTCAAACACAGCGCCGCCAGAGAAGCCCTGCTTGCCCGCTTTGAAAGCTCCTTTCATGCTGCCTTGCAGGTTCCTAAAACACAGTGTTTCTGACGGGCCTGGAGACACTGTAAGCAGCTCCCTGGGAAGAAAAGGACTTTCCGCTGAAGAAACAGTGTGCTTCCATAGCGTGGTCGAGTCTCAAACACAGCGCCGCCAGAGAAGCCCTGCTTGCCCGCTTTGAAAGCTCCTTTCATGCTGCCTTGCAGGTTCCTAAAACACAGTGTTTCTGACGGGCCTGGAGACACTGTAAGCAGCTCCCTGGGAAGAAAAGGACTTTCCCCTGAAGAAACAGTGTGCTTCCATAGCGTGGTCGAGTCTCAAACACAGCGCCGCCAGAGAAGCCCTGCTTGCCTGCTTTGAAAGCTCCTTACATGCTGCCTTGCAGGTTCCTAAAACACAGTGTTTCTGACGGGCCTGGAGATACTGTAAGCAGCTCCCTGGGAAGAAAAGGACTTTCCGCTGAAGCAACAGTGTGCTTCCATAGCGTGGTCGAGTCTCAAACACAGCGCCGCCAGAGAGAAGCCCTGCTTGCCCGCTTTGAAAGCTCCTTTCATGCTGCCTTGCAGGTTCCTAAAACACAGTGTTTCTGACGGGCCTGGAGACACTGTAAGCAGCTCCCTGGGAAGAAAAGGACTTTCCGCTGAAGAAACAGTGTGCTTCCATAGCGTGGTCGAGTCTCAAACACAGCGCCGCCAGAGAAGCCCTGCTTGCCCGCTTTGAAAGCTCCTTTCATGCTGCCTTGCAGGTTCCTAAAACACAGTGTTTCTGACAGGCCTGGAGACACTGTAAGCAGCTCCCTGGGAAGAAAAGGACTTTCCGCTGAAGAAACCGTGTGCTTCCATAGCCTGGTCAGGAGCTCATCCTGTCATGCTGTAGAGCTAAAGGGAAACTGGACATGAGTACTTACCTCACGTGAGGCCTTGACTTGCCCTGCTGGAGCGGAAGCGTGGAGCAGTTTCCATGAGGTCTTAGTCGCAGTTCTGCATCATTTGAACGTTCGTAGGCTTTTCCGGACGCTTAGGACCCTCGCCCGGGCACCCTGTTCCCTACAAAATCACTGAGGAGCGGCAGGCTCCTCTGGGCTGCTCAGACAGAAACATCCAGGCCGGGATCCCTTCAGAGTCACTGTGTGTACGCCGAGTGTAGGGCAACACACGGCACTCGTCCTCGGGACAGCTAGATTTCCTCAGCCATCCAACAGCTGCAGGACATCTCTTTGCTCCCGTCCTACATGCCATGGAAGTCTGCCTCGTTGCCCTCATCTGAGCTGTACTTAGAAAAACAATCTGCTTCGCATTCCTTCTAGGCACTCATACCCGAAGACCCCACAGCGACGGGAGTAAGTCGGCTTGCATTCCTACTGCAACTGAAGCACAGTTCTTCCTGTCATTCTGTAGGACTTCAAAATGGCCAAGGCCCAATAGCTTTCCTCGCACGATCCTTGGATGAGGGAGCTCGCTCCATGCAGAACACCCTGTGCAGAAAAGTTGATTCAGGCAAGTGTGACCAGTGTGCCCCTGGAGTGTCTTATGATTTGTTAGAAAGGGCAAGGACAGAGGCTGCGGGTTCACTGGAAATGGGGGCCTGGTGGCACAAGCCTTGCTTTCCCATTTTGAAATCCCCATTCATGCTGCCTTGCAGTTTCCGAAGAAACAGGGTTTTTGACGGGCCTGTAGACCCGGTATGCAGGGCTCAATGAAGGAAAGGGATTTTCTCTAAAGAAACAGGGCGCTTCCCTATCCTGGTTAGGAGCTCATCCTGTCATGCTCTGCATCGAAAGGAAAATTCGATGTGAGTATATACCTCAAGGTAAGCCCTGGAGTAGCCCTGCAGGAACGGAGCATACAGGAGTTCTTGGTGGTCTTAGTCACTGGGGTGTTTTCTTTGAACTCTGGTACGCGTTTCAGGGCTGCAAGACCCTTCGGGGGTGCACCCGTTTCCCTACAACGTCACCGAGGACCTCCCCGCCCCTCTGGGCCTGCGGAGCAACACCCAGGCCAGGAGGCCCTTCAGAGGCCTTCTGTGTATGCCGAGCGAAGGACAACACACAGCACTCTCTCCCTTGGGACTGCTATATGTCCTCAGAAATCCAACGGCATCAGGAACACATTTCTGGCACGTACACTGTGCCATGCAAGTTCTCCTCTCTGCCCGTCTCTGAGCTGCACTGGGGAAAGAGTCTGCTTAGCCGTCCTTTAACGACCTCCTTCCGAGGTGACGCTCCACGAGGAGAAAGTCCGCTTGTGTTCCAACTGCAAGTAAAGCACGGCTCTTCGTGGAACACTGCGCTCTTCCGGGAGAGGCAAATGCTTCTAGGCCTAACTAGAGCCTGCCTTGGTTGAGGCAGTTCGCCCCACGTGGGACACCCTGCGTCTACAGGTTCAGTCGGGGAATGGCCCATTGTGTACACAGTGGGAGAAATGCTGCTTGCGTTCCACCTGCAACTAAGGCAGAGTTCTTCATGTAAAACTGCAGCGTTTTGGGAGAGGACATGCTTAGAGGCCTAACTACAGCCTGTCTTGTTTGAGGCAGTTTGCTATGTGCAAAAGACCCTGCGTAAAGACGTTGATCCAGGGAAGGGCCCATTGTGTACCGTCTCTGTCTTTTGACAGGTTACCTCTAGAGGTAAGTACAACTGCGTGTCTACGTGAAAACGCGGGCCTGATGGCACAAGCCTTGTTTCCCGTTTGGACAGTTCAATTCACGGGGCGTTGAATATCCCGGAGAGGCAGACGTTTCGAGGGGCCTGTAGAAACTGTAGGCATGGCTTTGAGAAGAAAGGGAGTTTTCTCTACTAAAACATAGTGCTTCCAAGGCCTGGTAGGGAGCTCGTGCTGTGATCCTGTATAACTAAGCGTAGCGCCAACCTGAGCTCTTGCCTCGAAGGAAGTCTCTGTATAGCCCTGCTGAGGCAGACGCATACAGGAGGTTCCATGAGCTCTTCGTGGCAGTTCTGGATTATTTTTATTATTATTACCTTTTTTGGTATGCGGGCCTCTCACTGTTGTGGTATCCCCGTTGCGGAGCAGAGACTACGGACGCACAGGCTCAGCGGCCGTGGCTCACTGGCCCAGCCGCTCGGCGGCATGTGGGATCTGCCCGGACCGACCGGGGCACGAACCCGTGTCCCCTGAATCGGCAGTCGGAGTCTCAAACACAGCGCCGCCAGAGAAGCCCTGCTTGCCCGCTTTGAAAGCTCCTTTCATGCTGCCTTGCAGGTTCCTAAAACACAGTGTTTCTGACGGGCCTGGAGACACTGTAAGCAGCTCCCTGGGAAGAAAAGGACTTTCCGCTGAAGAAACAGTGTGCTTCCATAGCGTGGTCGAGTCTCAAACACAGCGCCGCCAGAGAAGCCCTGCTTGCCCGCTTTGAAAGCTCCTTTCACGCTGCCTTGCAGGTTCCTAAAACACAGTGTTTCTGACGGGCCTGGAGACACTGTAAGCAGCTCCCTGGGAAGAAAAGGACTTTCCGCTGAAGAAACAGTGTGCTTCCATAGCGTGGTCGAGTCTCAAACACAGCGCCGCCAGAGAAGCCCTGCTTGCCCGCTTTGAAAGCTCCTTTCATGCTGCCTTGCAGGTTCCTAAAACACAGTGTTTCTGACGGGCCTGGAGACACTGTAAGCAGCTCCCTGGGAAGAAAAGGACTTTCCGCTGAAGAAACAGTGTGCTTCCATAGCCTGGTCAGGAGCTCATCCTGTCATGCTCTAGAGCTAAAGGGAAACTGGACATGAGTACTTACCTCACGTGAGGCCTTGACTTGCCCTGCTGGAGCGGAAGCGTGGAGCAGTTTCCATGAGGTCTTAGTCGCAGTTCTGCATCATTTGAACGTTCGTAGGCTTTTCCGGACGCTTAGGACCCTCGCCCGGGCACCCTGTTCCCTACAAAATCACTGAGGAGTGGCAGGCTCCTCTGGGCTGCTCAGACAGAAACATCCAGGTCGGGATCCCTTCAGAGTCACTGTGTGTACGCCGAGTGTAGGGCAACACACGGCACTCGTCCTCGGGACAGCTAGATTTCCTCAGCCATCCAACAGCTGCAGGACATCTCTTTGCTCCCGTCCTACATGCCATGGAAGTCTGCCTCGTTGCCCTCATCTGAGCTGTACTTAGAAAAACAATCTGCTTCGCATTCCTTCTAGGCACTCATACCCGAAGACCCCACAGCGACGGGAGTAAGTCGGCTTGCATTCCTACTGCAACTGAAGCACAGTTCTTCCTGTCATTCTGTAGGACTTCAAAATGGCCAAGGCCCAATAGCTTTCCTCGCACGATCCTTGGATGAGGGAGCTCGCTCCATGCAGAACACCCTGTGCAGAAAAGTTGATTCAGGCAAGTGTGACCAGTGTGCCCCTGGAGTGTCTTATGATTTGTTAGAAAGGGCAAGGACAGAGGCTGCGGGTTCACTGGAAATGGGGGCCTGGTGGCACAAGCCTTGCTTTCCCATTTTGAAATCCCCATTCATGCTGCCTTGCAGCTTCCGAAGAAACAGGGTTTTTGACGGGCCTGTAGACCCGGTATGCAGGGCTCAATGCAGTCGGAGTCTCAAACACAGCGCCGCCAGAGAAGCCCTGCTTGCCCGCTTTGAAAGCTCCTTTCATGCTGCCTTGCAGGTTCCTAAAACACAGTGTTTCTGACGGGCCTGGAGACACTGTAAGCAGCTCCCTGGGAAGAAAAGGACTTTCCGCTGAAGAAACAGTGTGCTTCCATAGCGTGGTCGAGTCTCAAACACAGCGCCGCCAGAGAAGCCCTGCTTGCCCGCTTTGAAAGCTCCTTTCACGCTGCCTTGCAGGTTCCTAAAACACAGTGTTTCTGACGGGCCTGGAGACACTGTAAGCAGCTCCCTGGGAAGAAAAGGACTTTCCGCTGAAGAAACAGTGTGCTTCCATAGTGTGGTCGAGTCTCAAACACAGCGCCGCCAGAGAAGCCCTGCTTGCCCGCTTTGAAAGCTCCTTTCATGCTGCCTTGCAGGATCCTAAAACACAGTGTTTCTGACGGGCCTGGAGACACTGTAAGCAGCTCCCTGGGAAGAAAAGGACTTTCCCCTGAAGAAACAGTGTGCTTCCATAGCGTGGTCGAGTCTCAAACACAGCGCCGCCAGAGAAGCCCTGCTTGCCCGCTTTGAAAGCTCCTTTCATGCTGCCTTGCAGGTTCCTAAAACACAGTGTTTCTGACGGGCCTGGAGATACTGTAAGCAGCTCCCTGGGAAGAAAAGGACTTTCCGCTGAAGAAACAGTGTGCTTCCATAGCGTGGTCGAGTCTCAAACACAGCGCCGCCAGAGAAGCCCTGCTTGCCCGCTTTGAAAGCTCCTTTCATGCTGCCTTGCAGGTTCCTAAAACACAGTGTTTCTGATGGGCCTGGAGACACTGTAAGCAGCTCCCTGGGAAGAAAAGGACTTTCCGCTGAAGAAACAGTGTGCTTCCATAGCCTGGTCAGGAGCTCATCCTGTCATGCTGTAGAGCTAAAGGGAAACGGACATGAGTACTTACCTCACGTGAGGCCTTGACTTGCCCTGCTGGAGCGGAAGCGTGGAGCAGTTTCCATGAGGTCTTAGTCGCAGTTCTGCATCATTTGAACGTTCGTAGGCTTTTCCGGACGCTTAGGACCCTCGCCCGGGCACCCTGTTCCCTACAAAATCACTGAGGAGCGGCAGGCTCCTCTGGGCTGCTCAGACAGAAACATCCAGGCCGGGATCCCTTCAGAGTCACTGTGTGTACGCCGAGTGTAGGGCAACACACGGCACTCGTCCTCGGGACAGCTAGATTTCCTCAGCCATCCAACAGCTGCAGGACATCTCTTTGCTCCCGTCCTACATGCCATGGAAGTCTGCCTCGTTGCCCTCATCTGAGCTGTACTTAGAAAAACAATCTGCTTCGCATTCCTTCTAGGCACTCATACCCGAAGACCCCACAGCGACGGGAGTAAGTCGGCTTGCATTCCTACTGCAACTGAAGCACAGTTCTTCCTGTCATTCTGTAGGACTTCAAAATGGCCAAGGCCCAATAGCTTTCCTCGCACGATCCTTGGATGAGGGAGCTCGCTCCATGCAGAACACCCTGTGCAGAAAAGTTGATTCAGGCAAGTGTGACCAGTGTGCCCCTGGAGTGTCTTATGATTTGTTAGAAAGGGCAAGGACAGAGGCTGCGGGTTCACTGGAAATGGGGGCCTGGTGGCACAAGCCTTGCTTTCCCATTTTGAAATCCCCATTCATGCTGCCTTGCAGATTCCGAAGAAACAGGGTTTTTGACGGGCCTGTAGACCCGGTATGCAGGGCTCAATGAAGGAAAGGAATCTTCTCTAAAGAAACAGGGCGCTTCCATATCCTGGTTAGGAGCTCATCCTGTCATGCTCTGCATCGAAAGGAAAATTCGATGTGAGTATATACCTCAAGGTAAGCCCTGGAGTAGCCCTGCAGGAACGGAGCATACAGGAGTTCTTGGTGGTCTTAGTCACTGGGGTGTTTTCTTTGAACTCTGGTACGCGTTTCAGGGCTGCAAGACCCTTCGGGGGTGCACCCGTTTCCCTACAACGTCACCGAGGACCTCCCCGCCCCTCTGGGCCTGCGGAGCAACACCCAGGCCAGGAGGCCCTTCAGAGGCCTTCTGTGTATGCCGAGCGAAGGACAACACACAGCACTCTCTCCCTTGGGACTGCTATATGTCCTCAGAAATCCAACGGCATCAGGAACACATTTCTGGCACGTACACTGTGCCATGCAAGTTCTCCTCTCTGCCCGTCTCTGAGCTGCACTGGGGAAAGAGTCTGCTTAGCCGTCCTTTAACGACCTCCTTCCGAGGTGACGCTCCACGAGGAGAAAGTCCGCTTGTGTTCCAACTGCAAGTAAAGCACGGCTCTTCGTGGAACACTGCGCTCTTCCGGGAGAGGCAAATGCTTCTAGGCCTAACTAGAGCCTGCCTTGGTTGAGGCAGTTCGCCCCACGTGGGACACCCTGCGTCTACAGGTTCAGTCGGGGAATGGCCCATTGTGTACACGGTGGGAGAAATGCTGCTTGCGTTCCACCTGCAACTAAGGCAGAGTTCTTCATGTAAAACTGCAGCGTTTTGGGAGAGGACATGCTTAGAGGCCTAACTACAGCCTGTCTTGTTTGAGGCAGTTTGCTATGTGCAAAAGACCCTGCGTAAAGACGTTGATCCAGGGAAGGGCCCATTGTGTACCGTCTCTGTCTTTTGACAGGTTACCTCTAGAGGTAAGTACAACTGCGTGTCTACGTGAAAACGCGGGCCTGATGGCACAAGCCTTGTTTCCCGTTTGGACAGTTCAATTCACGGGGCGTTGAATATCCCGGAGAGGCAGACGTTTCGAGGGGCCTGTAGAAACTGTAGGCATGGCTTTGAGAAGAAAGGGAGTTTTCTCTACTAAAACATAGTGCTTCCAAGGCCTGGTAGGGAGCTCGTGCTGTGATCCTGTATAACTAAGCGTAGCGCCAACCTGAGCTCTTGCCTCGAAGGAAGTCTCTGTATAGCCCTGCTGAGGCAGACGCATACAGGAGGTTCCATGAGCTCTTCGTGGCAGTTCTGGATTATTTTTATTATTATTACCTTTTTTGGTATGCGGGCCTCTCACTGTTGTGGTATCCCCGTTGCGGAGCAGAGACTACGGACGCACAGGCTCAGCGGCCGTGGCTCACTGGCCCAGCCGCTCGGCGGCATGTGGGATCTGCCCGGACCGACCGGGGCACGAACCCGTGTCCCCTGCATCGGCAGTCGGAGTCTCAAACACAGCGCCGCCAGAGAAGCCCTGCTTGCCCGCTTTGAAAGCTCCTTTCATGCTGCCTTGCAGGTTCCTAAAACACAGTGTTTCTGACGGGCCTGGAGACACTGTAAGCAGCTCCCTGGGAAGAAAAGGACTTTCCGCTGAAGAAACAGTGTGCTTCCATAGCGTGGTCGAGTCTCAAACACAGCGCCGCCAGAGAAGCCCTGCTTGCCCGCTTTGAAAGCTCCTTTCATGCTGCCTTGCAGGATCCTAAAACACAGTGTTTCTGACGGGCCTGGAGACACTGTAAGCAGCTCCCTGGGAAGAAAAGGACTTTCCGCTGAAGAAACAGTGTGCTTCCATAGCGTGGTCGAGTCTCAAACACAGCGCCGCCAGAGAAGCCCTGCTTGCCCGCTTTGAAAGCTCCTTTCACGCTGCCTTGCAGGTTCCTAAAACACAGTGTTTCTGACGGGCCTGGAGACACTGTAAGCAGCTCCCTGGGAAGAAAAGGACTTTCCGCTGAAGAAACAGTGTGCTTACATAGCGTGGTCGAGTCTCAAACACAGCGCCGCCAGAGAAGCCCTGCTTGCCCGCTTTGAAAGCTCCTTTCATGCTGCCTTGCAGGTTCCTAAAACACAGTGTTTCTGACGGGCCTGGAGACACTGTAAGCAGCTCCCTGGGAAGAAAAGGACTTTCCGCTGAAGAAACAGTGTGCTTCCATAGCCTGGTCAGGAGCTCATCCTGTCATGCTGTAGAGCTAAAGGGAAACTGGACATGAGTACTTACCTCACGTGAGGCCTTGACTTGCCCTGCTGGAGCGGAAGCGTGGAGCAGTTTCCATGAGGTCTTAGTCGCAGTTCTGCATCATTTGAACGTTCGTAGGCTTTTCCGGACGCTTAGGACCCTCGCCCGGGCACCCTGTTCCCTACAAAATCACTGAGGAGCGGCAGGCTCCTCTGGGCTGCTCAGACAGAAACATCCAGGCCGGGATCCCTTCAGAGTCACTGTGTGTACGCCGAGTGTAGGGCAACACACGGCACTCGTCCTCGGGACAGCTAGATTTCCTCAGCCATCCAACAGCTGCAGGACATCTCTTTGCTCCCGTCCTACATGCCATGGAAGTCTGCCTCGTTGCCCTCATCTGAGCTGTACTTAGAAAAACAATCTGCTTCGCATTCCTTCTAGGCACTCATACCCGAAGACCCCACAGTGACGGGAGTAAGTCGGCTTGCATTCCTACTGCAACTGAAGCACAGTTCTTCCTGTCATTCTGTAGGACTTCAAAATGGCCAAGGCCCAATAGCTTTCCTCGCACGATCCTTGGATGAGGGAGCTCGCTGCATGCAGAACACCCTGTGCAGAAAAGTTGATTCAGGCAAGTGTGACCAGTGTGCCCGTGGAGTGTCTTATGATTTGTTAGAAAGGACAACGACAGAGGCTGCGGGTTCACTGGAAATGGGGGCCTGGTGGCACAAGCCTTGCTTTCCCATTTTGAAATCCCCATTCATGCTGCCTTGCAGTTTCCGAAGAAACAGGGTTTTTGACGGGCCTGTAGACCCGGTATGCAGGGCTCAATGCAGTCGGAGTCTCAAACACAGCGCCGCCAGAGAAGCCCTGCTTGCCCGCTTTGAAAGCTCCTTTCATGCTGCCTTGCAGGTTCCTAAAACACAGTGTTTCTGACGGGCCTGGAGACACTGTAAGCAGCTCCCTGGGAAGAAAAGGACTTTCCCCTGAAGAAACAGTGTGCTTCCATAGCGTGGTCGAGTCTCAAACACAGCGCCGCCAGAGAAGCCCTGCTTGCCCGCTTTGAAAGCTCCTTTCATGCTGCCTTGCAGGTTCCTAAAACACAGTGTTTCTGACGGGCCTGGAGATACTGTAAGCAGCTCCCTGGGAAGAAAAGGACTTTCCGCTGAAGAAACAGTGTGCTTCCATAGCGTGGTCGAGTCTCAAACACAGCGCCGCCAGAGAGAAGCCCTGCTTGCCCGCTTTGAAAGCTCCTTTCATGCTGCCTTGCAGGTTCCTAAAACACAGTGTTTCTGACGGGCCTGGAGACACTGTAAGCAGCTCCCTGGGAAGAAAAGGACTTTCCGCTGAAGAAACAGTGTGCTTCCATAGCGTGGTCGAGTCTCAAACACAGCGCCGCCAGAGAAGCCCTGCTTGCCCGCTTTGAAAGCTCCTTTCATGCTGCCTTGCAGGTTCCTAAAACACAGTGTTTCTGACGGGCCTGGAGACACTGTAAGCAGCTCCCTGGGAAGAAAAGGACTTTCCGCTGAAGAAACAGTGTGCTTCCATAGCCTGGTCAGGAGCTCATCCTGTCATGCTCTAGAGCTAAAGGGAAACTGGACATGAGTACTTACCTCACGTGAGGCCTTGACTTGCCCTGCTGGAGCGGAAGCGTGGAGCAGTTTCCATGAGGTCTTAGTCGCAGTTCTGCATCATTTGAACGTTCGTAGGCTTTTCCGGACGCTTAGGACCCTCGCCCGGGCACCCTGTTCCCTACAAAATCACTGAGGAGCGGCAGGCTCCTCTGGGCTGCTCAGACAGAAACATCCAGGCCGGGATCCCTTCAGAGTCACTGTGTGTACGCCGAGTGTAGGGCAACACACGGCACTCGTCCTCGGGACAGCTAGATTTCCTCAGCCATCCAACAGCTGCAGGACATCTCTTTGCTCCCGTCCTACATGCCATGGAAGTCTGCCTCGTTGCCCTCATCTGAGCTGTACTTAGAAAAACAATCTGCTTCGCATTCCTTCTAGGCACTCATACCCGAAGACCCCACAGCGACGGGAGTAAGTCGGCTTGCATTCCTACTGCAACTGAAGCACAGTTCTTCCTGTCATTCTGTAGGACTTCAAAATGGCCAAGGCCCAATAGCTTTCCTCGCACGATCCTTGGATGAGGGAGCTCGCTCCATGCAGAACACCCTGTGCAGAAAAGTTGATTCAGGCAAGTGTGACCAGTGTGCCCCTGGAGTGTCTTATGATTTGTTAGAAAGGGCAAGGACAGAGGCTGCGGGTTCACTGGAAATGGGGGCCTGGTGGCACAAGCCTTGCTTTCCCATTTTGAAATCCCCATTCATGCTGCCTTGCAGTTTCCGAAGAAACAGGGTTTTTGACGGGCCTGTAGACCCGGTATGCAGGGCTCAATGAAGGAAAGGGATTTTCTCTAAAGAAACAGGGCGCTTCCCTATCCTGTTTAGGAGCTCATCCTGTCATGCTCTGCATCGAAAGGAAAATTCGATGTGAGTATATACCTCAAGGTAAGCCCTGGAGTAGCCCTGCAGGAACGGAGCATACAGGAGTTCTTGGTGGTCTTAGTCACTGGGGTGTTTTCTTTGAACTCTGGTACGCGTTTCAGGGCTGCAAGACCCTTCGGGGGTGCACCCGTTTCCCTACAACGTCACCGAGGACCTCCCCGCCCCTCTGGGCCTGCGGAGCAACACCCAGGCCAGGAGGCCCTTCAGAGGCCTTCTGTGTATGCCGAGCGAAGGACAACACACAGCACTCTCTCCCTTGGGACTGCTATATGTCCTCAGAAATCCAACGGCATCAGGAACACATTTCTGGCACGTACACTGTGCCATGCAAGTTCTCCTCTCTGCCCGTCTCTGAGCTGCACTGGGGAAAGAGTCTGCTTAGCCGTCCTTTAACGACCTCCTTCCGAGGTGACGCTCCACGAGGAGAAAGTCCGCTTGTGTTCCAACTGCAAGTAAAGCAAGGGTCTTCGTGGAACACTGCGCTCTTCCGGGAGAGGCAAATGCTTCTAGGCCTAACTAGAGCCTGCCTTGGTTGAGGCAGTTCGCCCCACGTGGGACACCCTGCGTCTACAGGTTCAGTCGGGGAATGGCCCATTGTGTACACGGTGTGAGAAATGCTGCTTGCGTTCCACCTGCAACTAAGGCAGAGTTCTTCATGTAAAACTGCAGCGTTTTGGGAGAGGACATGCTTAGAGGCCTAACTACAGCCTGTCTTGTTTGAGGCAGTTTGCTATGTGCAAAAGACCCTGCGTAAAGACGTTGATCCAGGGAAGGGCCCATTGTGTACCGTCTCTGTCTTTTGACAGGTTACCTCTAGAGGTAAGTACAACTGCGTGTCTACGTGAAAACGCGGGCCTGATGGCACAAGCCTTGTTTCCCGTTTGGACAGTTCAATTCACGGGGCGTTGAATATCCCGGAGAGGCAGACGTTTCGAGGGGCCTGTAGAAACTGTAGGCATGGCTTTGAGAAGAAAGGGAGTTTTCTCTACTAAAACATAGTGCTTCCAAGGCCTGGTAGGGAGCTCGTGCTGTGATCCTGTATAACTAAGCGTAGCGCCAACCTGAGCTCTTGCCTCGAAGGAAGTCTCTGTATAGCCCTGCTGAGGCAGACGCATACAGGAGGTTCCATGAGCTCTTCGTGGCAGTTCTGGATTATTTTTATTATTATTACCTTTTTTGGTATGCGGGCCTCTCACTGTTGTGGTATCCCCGTTGCGGAGCAGAGACTACGGACGCACAGGCTCAGCGGCCGTGGCTCACTGGCCCAGCCGCTCGGCGGCATGTGGGATCTGCCCGGACCGACCGGGGCACGAACCCGTGTCCCCTGCATCGGCAGTCGGAGTCTCAAACACAGCGCCGCCAGAGAAGCCCTGCTTGCCCGCTTTGAAAGCTCCTTTCATGCTGCCTTGCAGGTTCCTAAAACACAGTGTTTCTGACGGGCCTGGAGACACTGTAAGCAGCTCCCTGGGAAGAAAAGGACTTTCCGCTGAAGAAACAGTGTGCTTCCATAGCGTGGTCGAGTCTCAAACACAGCCCCGCCAGAGAAGCCCTGCTTGCCCGCTTTGAAAGCTCCTTTCACGCTGCCTTGCAGGTTCCTAAAACACAGTGTTTCTGACGGGCCTGGAGACACTGTAAGCAGCTCCCTGGGAAGAAAAGGACTTTCCGCTGAAGAAACAGTGTGCTTCCATAGCGTGGTCGAGTCTCAAACACAGCGCCGCCAGAGAAGCCCTGCTTGCCCGCTTTGAAAGCTCCTTTCATGCTGCCTTGCAGGTTCCTAAAACACAGTGTTTCTGCCGGGCCTGGAGACACTGTAAGCAGCTCCCTGGGAAGAAAAGGACTTTCCGCTGAAGAAACAGTGTGCTTCCCTAGCCTGGTCAGGAGCTCATCCTGTCATGCTCTAGAGCTAAAGGGAAACTGGACATGAGTACTTACCTCACGTGAGGCCTTGACTTGCCCTGCTGGAGCGGAAGCGTGGAGCAGTTTCCATGAGGTCTTAGTCGCAGTTCTGCATCATTTGAACGTTCGTAGGCTTTTCCGGACGCTTAGGACCCTCGCCCGGGCACCCTGTTCCCTACAAAATCACTGAGGAGCGGCAGGCTCCTCTGGGCTGCTCAGACAGAAACATCCAGGTCGGGATCCCTTCAGAGTCACTGTGTGTACGCCGAGTGTAGGGCAACACACGGCACTCGTCCTCGGGACAGCTAGATTTCCTCAGCCATCCAACAGCTGCAGGACATCTCTTTGCTCCCGTCCTACATGCCATGGAAGTCTGCCTCGTTGCCCTCATCTGAGCTGTACTTAGAAAAACAATCTGCTTCGCATTCCTTCTAGGCACTCATACCCGAAGACCCCACAGCGACGGGAGTAAGTCGGCTTGCATTCCTACTGCAACTGAAGCACAGTTCTTCCTGTCATTCTGTAGGACTTCAAAATGGCCAAGGCCCAATAGCTTTCCTCGCACGATCCTTGGATGAGGGAGCTCGCTCCATGCAGAACACCCTGTGCAGAAAAGTTGATTCAGGCAAGTGTGACCAGTGTGCCCCTGGAGTGTCTTATGATTTGTTAGAAAGGGCAAGGACAGAGGCTGCGGGTTCACTGGAAATGGGGGCCTGGTGGCACAAGCCTTGCTTTCCCATTTTGAAATCCCCATTCATGCTGCCTTGCAGCTTCCGAAGAAATAGGGTTTTTGACGGGCCTGTAGACCCGGTATGCAGGGCTCAATGCAGTCGGAGTCTCAAACACAGCGCCGCCAGAGAAGCCCTGCTTGCCCGCTTTGAAAGCTCCTTTCATGCTGCCTTGCAGGTTCCTAAAACACAGTGTTTCTGACGGGCCTGGAGACACTGTAAGCAGCTCCCTGGGAAGAAAAGGACTTTCCGCTGAAGAAACAGTGTGCTTCCATAGCGTGGTCGAGTCTCAAACACAGCGCCGCCAGAGAAGCCCTGCTTGCCCGCTTTGAAAGCTCCTTTCATGCTGCCTTGCAGGTTCCTAAAACACAGTGTTTCTGACGGGCCTGGAGACACTGTAAGCAGCTCCCTGGGAAGAAAAGGACTTTCCGCTGAAGAAACAGTGTGCTTCCATAGTGTGGTCGAGTCTCAAACACAGCGCCGCCAGAGAAGCCCTGCTTGCCCGCTTTGAAAGCTCCTTTCATGCTGCCTTGCAGGATCCTAAAACACAGTGTTTCTGACGGGCCTGGAGACACTGTAAGCAGCTCCCTGGGAAGAAAAGGACTTTCCCCTGAAGAAACAGTGTGCTTCCATAGCGTGGTCGAGTCTCAAACACAGCGCCGCCAGAGAAGCCCTGCTTGCCCGCTTTGAAAGCTCCTTTCATGCTGCCTTGCAGGTTCCTAAAACACAGTGTTTCTGACGGGCCTGGAGACACTGTAAGCAGCTCCCTGGGAAGAAAAGGACTTTCCGCTGAAGAAACAGTGTGCTTCCATAGCGTGGTCGAGTCTCAAACACAGCGCCGCCAGAGAGAAGCCCTGCTTGCCCGCTTTGAAAGCTCATTTCACGCTGCCTTGCAGGTTCCTAAAACACAGTGTTTCTGACGGGCCTGGAGACACTGTAAGCAGCTCCCTGGGAAGAAAAGGACTTTCCGCTGAAGAAACAGTGTGCTTCCATAGCGTGGTCGAGTCTCAAACACAGCGCCGCCAGAGAAGCCCTGCTTGCCCGCTTTGAAAGCTCCTTTCATGCTGCCTTGCAGGTTCCTAAAACACAGTGTTTCTGACGGGCCTGGAGACACTGTAAGCAGCTCCCTGGGAAGAAAAGGACTTTCCGCTGAAGAAACAGTGTGCTTCCATAGCGTGGACGAGTCTCAAACACAGCGCCGCCAGAGAAGCCCTGCTTGCCCGCTTTGAAAGCTCCTTTCATGCTGCCTTGCAGGTTCCTAAAACACAGTGTTTCTGACGGGCCTGGAGACACTGTAAGCAGCTCCCTGGGAAGAAAAGGACTTTCCGCTGAAGAAACAGTGTGCTTCCATAGCCTGGTCAGGAGCTCATCCTGTCATGCTCTAGAGCTAAAGGGAAACTGGACATGAGTACTTACCTCACGTGAGGCCTTGACTTGCCCTGCTGGAGCGGAAGCGTGGAGCAGTTTCCATGAGGTCTTAGTCGCAGTTCTGCATCATTTGAACGTTCGTAGGCTTTTCCGGACGCTTAGGACCCTCGCCCGGGCACCCTGTTCCCTACAAAATCACTGAGGAGCGGCAGGCTCCTCTGGGCTGCTCAGACAGAAACATCCAGGCCGGGATCCCTTCAGAGTCACTGTGTGTACGCCGAGTGTAGGGCAACACACGGCACTCGTCCTCGGGACAGCTAGATTTCCTCAGCCATCCAACAGCTGCAGGACATCTCTTTGCTCCCGTCCTACATGCCATGGAAGTCTGCCTCGTTGCCCTCATCTGAGCTGTACTTAGAAAAACAATCTGCTTCGCATTCCTTCTAGGCACTCATACCCGAAGACCCCACAGCGACGGGAGTAAGTCGGCTTGCATTCCTACTGCAACTGAAGCACAGTTCTTCCTGTCATTCTGTAGGACTTCAAAATGGCCAAGGCCCAATAGCTTTCCTCGCACGATCCTTGGATGAGGGAGCTCGCTCCATGCAGAACACCCTGTGCAGAAAAGTTGATTCAGGCAAGTGTGACCAGTGTGCCCCTGGAGTGTCTTATGATTTGTTAGAAAGGGCAAGGACAGAGGCTGCGGGTTCACTGGAAATGGGGGCCTGGTGGCACAAGCCTTGCTTTCCCATTTTGAAATCCCCATTCATGCTGCCTTGCAGCTTCCGAAGAAATAGGGTTTCTGACGGGCCTGTAGACCCGGTATGCAGGGCTCAATGCAGTCGGAGTCTCAAACACAGCGCCGCCAGAGAAGCCCTGCTTGCCCGCTTTGAAAGCTCCTTTCATGCTGCCTTGCAGGTTCCTAAAACACAGTGTTTCTGACGGGCCTGGAGACACTGTAAGCAGCTCCCTGGGAAGAAAAGGACTTTCCGCTGAAGAAACAGTGTGCTTCCATAGCGTGGTCGAGTCTCAAACACAGCGCCGCCAGAGAAGCCCCGCTTGCCCGCTTTGAAAGCTCCTTTCATGCTGCCTTGCAGGTTCCTAAAACACAGTGTTTCTGACGGGCCTGGAGACACTGTAAGCAGCTCCCTGGGAAGAAAAGGACTTTCCGCTGAAGAAACAGTGTGCTTCCATAGCGTGGTCGAGTCTCAAACACAGCGCCGCCAGAGAAGCCCTGCTTGCCCGCTTTGAAAGCTCCTTTCATGCTGCCTTGCAGATTCCTAAAACACAGTGTTTCTGACGGGCCTGGAGACACTGTAAGCAGCTCCCTGGGAAGAAAAGGACTTTCCGCTGAAGAAACAGTGTGCTTCCATAGCGTGGTCGAGTCTCAAACACAGCGCCGCCAGAGAAGCCCTGCTTGCCCGCTTTGAAAGCTCCTTTCATGCTGCCTTGCAGGTTCCTAAAACACAGTGTTTCTGACGGGCCTGGAGACACTGTAAGCAGCTCCCTGGGAAGAAAAGGACTTTCCGCTGAAGAAACAGTGTGCTTCCATAGCGTGGTCGAGTCTCAAACACAGCGCCGCCAGAGAGAAGCCCTGCTTGCCCGCTTTGAAAGCTCCTTTCATGCTGCCTTGCAGGTTCCTAAAACACAGTGTTTCTGACGGGCCTGGAGACACTGTAAGCAGCTCCCTGGGAAGAAAAGGACTTTCCGCTGAAGAAACAGTGTGCTTCCATAGCGTGGTCGAGTCTCAAACACAGCGCCGCCAGAGAAGCCCTGCTTGCCCGCTTTGAAAGCTCCTTTCATGCTGCCTTGCAGGTTCCTAAAACACAGTGTTTCTGCCGGGCCTGGAGACACTGTAAGCAGCTCCCTGGGAAGAAAAGGACTTTCCGCTGAAGAAACAGTGTGCTTCCATAGCCTGGTCAGGAGCTCATCCTGTCATGCTCTAGAGCTAAAGGGAAACTGGACATGAGTACTTACCTCACGTGAGGCCTTGACTTGCCCTGCTGGAGCGGAAGCGTGGAGCAGTTTCCATGAGGTCTTAGTCGCAGTTCTGCATCATTTGAACGTTCGTAGGCTTTTCCGGATGCTTAGGACCCTCGCCCGGGCACCCTGTTCCCTACAAAATCACTGAGGAGCGGCAGGCTCCTCTGGGCTGCTCAGACAGAAACATCCAGGCCGGGATCCCTTCAGAGTCACTGTGTGTACGCCGAGTGTAGGGCAACACACGGCACTCGTCCTCGGGACAGCTAGATTTCCTCAGCCATCCAACAGCTGCAGGACATCTCTTTGCTCCCGTCCTACATGCCATGGAAGTCTGCCTCGTTGCCCTCATCTGAGCTGTACTTAGAAAAACAATCTGCTTCGCATTCCTTCTAGGCACTCATACCCGAAGACCCCACAGCGACGGGAGTAAGTCGGCTTGCATTCCTACTGCAACTGAAGCACAGTTCTTCCTGTCATTCTGTAGGACTTCAAAATGGCCAAGGCCCAATAGCTTTCCTCGCACGATCCTTGGATGAGGGAGCTCGCTCCATGCAGAACACCCTGTGCAGAAAAGTTGATTCAGGCAAGTGTGACCAGTGTGCCCCTGGAGTGTCTTATGATTTGTTAGAAAGGGCAAGGACAGAGGCTGCGGGGTCACTGGAAATGGGGGCCTGGTGGCACAAGCCTTGCTTTCCCATTTTGAAATCCCCATTCATGCTGCCTTGCAGCTTCCGAAGAAATAGGGTTTTTGACGGGCCTGTAGACCCGGTATGCAGGGCTCAATGCAGTCGGAGTCTCAAACACAGCGCCGCCAGAGAAGCCCTGCTTGCCCGCTTTGAAAGCTCCTTTCATGCTGCCTTGCAGGTTCCTAAAACACAGTGTTTCTGACGGGCCTGGAGACACTGTAAGCAGCTCCCTGGGAAGAAAAGGACTTTCCGCTGAAGAAACAGTGTGCTTCCATAGCCTGGTCAGGAGCTCATCCTGTCATGCTCTATAGCTAAAGGGAAACTGGACATGAGTACTTACCTCACGTGAGGCCTTGACTTGCCCTGCTGGAGCGGAAGCGTGGAGCAGTTTCCATGAGGTCTTAGTCGCAGTTCTGCATCATTTGAACGTTCGTAGGCTTTTCCGGATGCTTAGGACCCTCGCCCGGGCACCCTGTTCCCTACAAAATCACTGAGGAGCGGCAGGCTCCTCTGGGCTGCTCAGACAGAAACATCCAGGCCGGGATCCCTTCAGAGTCACTGTGTGTACGCCGAGTGTAGGGCAACACACGGCACTCGTTCTCGGGACAGCTAGATTTCCTCAGCCATCCAACAGCTGCAGGACATCTCTTTGCTCCCGTCCTACATGCCATGGAAGTCTGCCTCGTTGCCCTCATCTGAGCTGTACTTAGAAAAACAATCTGCTTCGCATTCCTTCTAGGCACTCATACCCGAAGACCCCACAGCGACGGGAGTAAGTCGGCTTGCATTCCTACTGCAACTGAAGCACAGTTCTTCCTGTCATTCTGTAGGACTTCAAAATGGCCAAGGCCCAATAGCTTTCCTCGCACGATCCTTGGATGAGGGAGCTCGCTACATGCAGAACACCCTGTGCAGAAAAGTTGATTCAGGCAAGTGTGACCAGTGTGCCCCTGGAGTGTCTTATGATTTGTTAGAAAGGGCAAGGACAGAGACTGCGGGTTCACTGGAAATGGGGGCCTGGTGGCACAAGCCTTGCTTTCCCATTTTGAAATCCCCATTCATGCTGCCTTGCAGCTTCCGAAGAAATAGGGTTTTTGACGGGCCTGTAGACCCGGTATGCAGGGCTCAATGCAGTCGGAGTCTCAAACACAGCGCCGCCAGAGAAGCCCTGCTTGCCCGCTTTGAAAGCTCCTTTCATGCTGCCTTGCAGGTTCCTAAAACACAGTGTTTCTGACGGGCCTGGAGACACTGTAAGCAGCTCCCTGGGAAGAAAAGGACTTTCCGCTGAAGAAACAGTGTGCTTCCATAGCGTGGTCGAGTCTCAAACACAGCGCCGCCAGAGAAGCCCTGCTTGCCCGCTTTGAAAGCTCCTTTCATGCTGCCTTGCAGGTTCCTAAAACACAGTGTTTCTGACGGGCCTGGAGACACTGTAAGCAGCTCCCTGGGAAGAAAAGGACTTTCCGCTGAAGAAACAGTGTGCTTCCATAGCGTGGTCGAGTCTCAAAAACAGCGCCGCCAGAGAAGCCCCGCTTGCCCGCTTTGAAAGCTCCTTTCATGCTGCCTTGCAGGTTCCTAAAACACAGTGTTTCTGACGGGCCTGGAGACACTGTAAGCAGCTCCCGGGGAAGAAAAGGACTTTCCGCTGAAGAAACAGTGTGCTTCCATAGCGTGGTCGAGTCTCAAACACAGCGCCGCCAGAGAAGCCCTGCTTGCCCGCTTTGAAAGCTCCTTTCATGCTGCCTTGCAGGTTCCTAAAACACAGTGTTTCTGACGGGCCTGGAGACACTGTAAGCAGCTCCCTGGGAAGAAAAGGACTTTCCGCTGAAGAAACAGTGTGCTTCCATAGCGTGGTCGAGTCTCAAACACAGCGCCGCCAGAGAGAAGCCCTGCTTGCCCGCTTTGAAAGCTCCTTTCATGCTGCCTTGCAGGTTCCTAAAACACAGTGTTTCTGACGGGCCTGGAGACACTGTAAGCAGCTCCCTGGGAAGAAAAGGACTTTCCGCTGAAGAAACAGTGTGCTTCCATAGCGTGGTCGAGTCTCAAACACAGCGCCGCCAGAGAGAAGCCCTGCTTGCCCGCTTTGAAAGCTCCTTTCATGCTGCCTTGCAGGTTCCTAAAACACAGTGTTTCTGACGGGCCTGGAGACACTGTAAGCAGCTCCCTGGGAAGAAAAGGACTTTCCGCTGAAGAAACAGTGTGCTTCCATAGTGTGGTCGAGTCTCAAACACAGCGCCGCCAGAGAGAAGCCCTGCTTGCCCGCTTTGAAAGCTCCTTTCATGCTGCCTTGCAGGTTCCTAAAACACAGTGTTTCTGACGGGCCTGGAGACACTGTAAGCAGCTCCCTGGGAAGAAAAGGACTTTCCGCTGAAGAAACAGTGTGCTTCCATAGCGTGGTCGAGTCTCAAACACAGCGCCGCCAGAGAAGCCCTGCTTGCCCGCTTTGAAAGCTCCTTTCATGCTGCCTTGCAGGTTCCTAAAACACAGTGTTTCTGACGGGCCTGGAGACACTGTAAGCAGCTCCCTGGGAAGAAAAGGACTTTCCGCTGAAGAAACAGTGTGCTTCCATAGCGTGGTCGAGTCTCAAACACAGCGCCGCCAGAGAAGCCCCGCTTGCCCGCTTTGAAAGCTCCTTTCATGCTGCCTTGCAGGTTCCTAAAACACAGTGTTTCTGACGGGCCTGGAGACACTGTAAGCAGCTCCCTGGGAAGAAAAGGACTTTCCGCTGAAGAAACAGTGTGCTTCCATAGCGTGGTCGAGTCTCAAACACAGCGCCGCCAGAGAAGCCCTGCTTGCCCGCTTTGAAAGCTCCTTTCATGCTGCCTTGCAGATTCCTAAAACACAGTGTTTCTGACGGGCCTGGAGACACTGTAAGCAGCTCCCTGGGAAGAAAAGGACTTTCCGCTGAAGAAACAGTGTGCTTCCATAGCGTGGTCGAGTCTCAAACACAGCGCCGCCAGAGAAGCCCTGCTTGCCCGCTTTGAAAGCTCCTTTCATGCTGCCTTGCAGGTTCCTAAAACACAGTGTTTCTGACGGGCCTGGAGACACTGTAAGCAGCTCCCTGGGAAGAAAAGGACTTTCCGCTGAAGAAACAGTGTGCTTCCATAGCGTGGTCGAGTCTCAAACACAGCGCCGCCAGAGAGAAGCCCTGCTTGCCCGCTTTGAAAGCTCCTTTCATGCTGCCTTGCAGGTTCCTAAAACACAGTGTTTCTGACGGGCCTGGAGACACTGTAAGCAGCTCCCTGGGAAGAAAAGGACTTTCCGCTGAAGAAACAGTGTGCTTCCATAGCGTGGTCGAGTCTCAAACACAGCGCCGCCAGAGAAGCCCTGCTTGCCCGCTTTGAAAGCTCCTTTCATGCTGCCTTGCAGGTTCCTAAAACACAGTGTTTCTGCCGGGCCTGGAGACACTGTAAGCAGCTCCCTGGGAAGAAAAGGACTTTCCGCTGAAGAAACAGTGTGCTTCCATAGCCTGGTCAGGAGCTCATCCTGTCATGCTCTAGAGCTAAAGGGAAACTGGACATGAGTACTTACCTCACGTGAGGCCTTGACTTGCCCTGCTGGAGCGGAAGCGTGGAGCAGTTTCCATGAGGTCTTAGTCGCAGTTCTGCATCATTTGAACGTTCGTAGGCTTTTCCGGACGCTTAGGACCCTCGCCCGGGCACCCTGTTCCCTACAAAATCACTGAGGAGCGGCAGGCTCCTCTGGGCTGCTCAGACAGAAACATCCAGGCCGGGATCCCTTCAGAGTCACTGTGTGTACGCCGAGTGTAGGGCAACACACGGCACTCGTCCTCGGGACAGCTAGATTTCCTCAGCCATCCAACAGCTGCAGGACATCTCTTTGCTCCCGTCCTACATGCCATGGAAGTCTGCCTCGTTGCCCTCATCTGAGCTGTACTTAGAAAAACAATCTGCTTCGCATTCCTTCTAGGCACTCATACCCGAAGACCCCACAGCGACGGGAGTAAGTCGGCTTGCATTCCTACTGCAACTGAAGCACAGTTCTTCCTGTCATTCTGTAGGACTTCAAAATGGCCAAGGCCCAATAGCTTTCCTCGCACGATCCTTGGATGAGGGAGCTCGCTCCATGCAGAACACCCTGTGCAGAAAAGTTGATTCAGGCAAGTGTGACCAGTGTGCCCCTGGAGTGTCTTATGATTTGTTAGAAAGGGCAAGGACAGAGGCTGCGGGGTCACTGGAAATGGGGGCCTGGTGGCACAAGCCTTGCTTTCCCATTTTGAAATCCCCATTCATGCTGCCTTGCAGCTTCCGAAGAAATAGGGTTTTTGACGGGCCTGTAGACCCGGTATGCAGGGCTCAATGCAGTCGGAGTCTCAAACACAGCGCCGCCAGAGAAGCCCTGCTTGCCCGCTTTGAAAGCTCCTTTCATGCTGCCTTGCAGGTTCCTAAAACACAGTGTTTCTGACGGGCCTGGAGACACTGTAAGCAGCTCCCTGGGAAGAAAAGGACTTTCCGCTGAAGAAACAGTGTGCTTCCATAGCGTGGTCGAGTCTCAAACACAGCGCCGCCAGAGAGAAGCCCTGCTTGCCCGCTTTGAAAGCTCCTTTCATGCTGCCTTGCAGGTTCCTAAAACACAGTGTTTCTGACGGGCCTGGAGACACTGTAAGCAGCTCCCTGGGAAGAAAAGGACTTTCCGCTGAAGAAACAGTGTGCTTCCATAGCGTGGTCGAGTCTCAAACACAGCGCCGCCAGAGAAGCCCTGCTTGCCCACTTTGAAAGCTCCTTTCATGCTGCCTTGCAGGTTCCTAAAACACAGTGTTTCTGCCGGGCCTGGAGACACTGTAAGCAGCTCCCTGGGAAGAAAAGGACTTTCCGCTGAAGAAACAGTGTGCTTCCATAGCCTGGTCAGGAGCTCATCCTGTCATGCTCTATAGCTAAAGGGAAACTGGACATGAGTACTTACCTCACGTGAGGCCTTGACTTGCCCTGCTGGAGCGGAAGCGTGGAGCAGTTTCCATGAGGTCTTAGTCGCAGTTCTGCATCATTTGAACGTTCGTAGGCTTTTCCGGATGCTTAGGACCCTCGCCCGGGCACCCTGTTCCCTACAAAATCACTGAGGAGCGGCAGGCTCCTCTGGGCTGCTCAGACAGAAACATCCAGGCCGGGATCCCTTCAGAGTCACTGTGTGTACGCCGAGTGTAGGGCAACACACGGCACTCGTTCTCGGGACAGCTAGATTTCCTCAGCAATCCAACAGCTGCAGGACATCTCTTTGCTCCCGTCCTACATGCCATGGAAGTCTGCCTCGTTGCCCTCATCTGAGCTGTACTTAGAAAAACAATCTGCTTCGCATTCCTTCTAGGCACTCATACCCAAAGACCCCACAGCGACGGGAGTAAGTCGGCTTGCATTCCTACTGCAACTGAAGCACAGTTCTTCCTGTCATTCTGTAGGACTTCAAAATGGCCAAGGCCCAATAGCTTTCCTCGCACGATCCTTGGATGAGGGAGCTCGCTCCATGCAGAACACCCTGTGCAGAAAAGTTGATTCAGGCAAGTGTGACCAGTGTGCCCCTGGAGTGTCTTATGATTTGTTAGAAAGGGCAAGGACAGAGACTGCGGGTTCACTGGAAATGGGGGCCTGGTGGCACAAGCCTTGCTTTCCCATTTTGAAATCCCCATTCATGCTGCCTTGCAGCTTCCGAAGAAATAGGGTTTTTGACGGGCCTGTCGACCCGGTATGCAGGGCTCAATGCAGTCGGAGTCTCAAACACAGCGCCGCCAGAGAAGCCCCGCTTGCCCGCTTTGAAAGCTCCTTTCATGCTGCCTTGCAGGTTCCTAAAACACAGTGTTTCTGACGGGCCTGGAGACACTGTAAGCAGCTCCCTGGGAAGAAAAGGACTTTCCGCTGAAGAAACAGTGTGCTTCCATAGCGTGGTCGAGTCTCAAACACAGCGCCGCCAGAGAAGCCCTGCTTGCCCGCTTTGAAAGCTCCTTTCATGCTGCCTTGCAGGTTCCTAAAACACAGTGTTTCTGACGGGCCTGGAGACACTGTAAGCAGCTCCCTGGGAAGAAAAGGACTTTCCGCTGAAGAAACAGTGTGCTTCCATAGCGTGGTCGAGTCTCAAAAACAGCGCCGCCAGAGAAGCCCCGCTTGCCCGCTTTGAAAGCTCCTTTCATGCTGCCTTGCAGGTTCCTAAAACACAGTGTTTCTGACGGGCCTGGAGACACTGTAAGCAGCTCCCGGGGAAGAAAAGGACTTTCCGCTGAAGAAACAGTGTGCTTCCATAGCGTGGTCGAGTCTCAAACACAGCGCCGCCAGAGAAGCCCTGCTTGCCCGCTTTGAAAGCTCCTTTCATGCTGCCTTGCAGGTTCCTAAAACACAGTGTTTCTGACGGGCCTGGAGACACTGTAAGCAGCTCCCTGGGAAGAAAAGGACTTTCCGCTGAAGAAACAGTGTGCTTCCATAGCGTGGTCGAGTCTCAAACACAGCGCCGCCAGAGAGAAGCCCTGCTTGCCCGCTTTGAAAGCTCCTTTCATGCTGCCTTGCAGGTTCCTAAAACACAGTGTTTCTGACGGGCCTGGAGACACTGTAAGCAGCTCCCTGGGAAGAAAAGGACTTTCCGCTGAAGAAACAGTGTGCTTCCATAGCGTGGTCGAGTCTCAAACACAGCGCCGCCAGAGAGAAGCCCTGCTTGCCCGCTTTGAAAGCTCCTTTCATGCTGCCTTGCAGGTTCCTAAAACACAGTGTTTCTGACGGGCCTGGAGACACTGTAAGCAGCTCCCTGGGAAGAAAAGGACTTTCCGCTGAAGAAACAGTGTGCTTCCATAGTGTGGTCGAGTCTCAAACACAGCGCCGCCAGAGAGAAGCCCTGCTTGCCCGCTTTGAAAGCTCCTTTCATGCTGCCTTGCAGGTTCCTAAAACACAGTGTTTCTGACGGGCCTGGAGACACTGTAAGCAGCTCCCTGGGAAGAAAAGGACTTTCCGCTGAAGAAACAGTGTGCTTCCATAGCGTGGTCGAGTCTCAAACACAGCGCCGCCAGAGAAGCCCTGCTTGCCCGCTTTGAAAGCTCCTTTCATGCTGCCTTGCAGGTTCCTAAAACACAGTGTTTCTGACGGGCCTGGAGACACTGTAAGCAGCTCCCTGGGAAGAAAAGGACTTTCCGCTGAAGAAACAGTGTGCTTCCATAGCGTGGTCGAGTCTCAAACACAGCGCCGCCAGAGAAGCCCCGCTTGCCCGCTTTGAAAGCTCCTTTCATGCTGCCTTGCAGGTTCCTAAAACACAGTGTTTCTGACGGGCCTGGAGACACTGTAAGCAGCTCCCTGGGAAGAAAAGGACTTTCCGCTGAAGAAACAGTGTGCTTCCATAGCGTGGTCGAGTCTCAAACACAGCACCGCCAGAGAAGCCCTGCTTGCCCGCTTTGAAAGCTCCTTTCATGCTGCCTTGCAGATTCCTAAAACACAGTGTTTCTGACGGGCCTGGAGACACTGTAAGCAGCTCCCTGGGAAGAAAAGGACTTTCCGCTGAAGAAACAGTGTGCTTCCATAGCGTGGTCGAGTCTCAAACACAGCGCCGCCAGAGAAGCCCTGCTTGCCCGCTTTGAAAGCTCCTTTCATGCTGCCTTGCAGGTTCCTAAAACACAGTGTTTCTGACGGGCCTGGAGACACTGTAAGCAGCTCCCTGGGAAGAAAAGGACTTTCCGCTGAAGAAACAGTGTGCTTCCATAGCGTGGTCGAGTCTCAAACACAGCGCCGCCAGAGAGAAGCCCTGCTTGCCCGCTTTGAAAGCTCCTTTCATGCTGCCTTGCAGGTTCCTAAAACACAGTGTTTCTGACGGGCCTGGAGACACTGTAAGCAGCTCCCTGGGAAGAAAAGGACTTTCCGCTGAAGAAACAGTGTGCTTCCATAGCGTGGTCGAGTCTCAAACACAGCGCCGCCAGAGAAGCCCTGCTTGCCCGCTTTGAAAGCTCCTTTCATGCTGCCTTGCAGGTTCCTAAAACACAGTGTTTCTGACGGGCCTGGAGACACTGTAAGCAGCTCCCTGGGAAGAAAAGGACTTTCCGCTGAAGAAACAGTGTGCTTCCATAGCGTGGTCGAGTCTCAAACACAGCGCCGCCAGAGAGAAGCCCTGCTTGCCCGCTTTGAAAGCTCCTTTCATGCTGCCTTGCAGGTTCCTAAAACACAGTGTTTCTGACGGGCCTGGAGACACTGTAAGCAGCTCCCTGGGAAGAAAAGGACTTTCCGCTGAAGAAACAGTGTGCTTCCATAGCGTGGTCGAGTCTCAAACACAGCGCCGCCAGAGAAGCCCTGCTTGCCCGCTTTGAAAGCTCCTTTCATGCTGCCTTGCAGGTTCCTAAAACACAGTGTTTCTGCCGGGCCTGGAGACACTGTAAGCAGCTCCCTGGGAAGAAAAGGACTTTCCGCTGAAGAAACAGTGTGCTTCCATAGCCTGGTCAGGAGCTCATCCTGTCATGCTCTAGAGCTAAAGGGAAACTGGACATGAGTACTTACCTCACGTGAGGCCTTGACTTGCCCTGCTGGAGCGGAAGCGTGGAGCAGTTTCCATGAGGTCTTAGTCGCAGTTCTGCATCATTTGAACGTTCGTAGGCTTTTCCGGATGCTTAGGACCCTCGCCCGGGCACCCTGTTCCCTACAAAATCACTGAGGAGCGGCAGGCTCCTCTGGGCTGCTCAGACAGAAACATCCAGGCCGGGATCCCTTCAGAGTCACTGTGTGTACGCCGAGTGTAGGGCAACACACGGCACTCGTCCTCGGGACAGCTAGATTTCCTCAGCCATCCAACAGCTGCAGGACATCTCTTTGCTCCCGTCCTACATGCCATGGAAGTCTGCCTCGTTGCCCTCATCTGAGCTGTACTTAGAAAAACAATCTGCTTCGCATTCCTTCTAGGCACTCATACCCGAAGACCCCACAGCGACGGGAGTAAGTCGGCTTGCATTCCTACTGCAACTGAAGCACAGTTCTTCCTGTCATTCTGTAGGACTTCAAAATGGCCAAGGCCCAATAGCTTTCCTCGCACGATCCTTGGATGAGGGAGCTCGCTCCATGCAGAACACCCTGTGCAGAAAAGTTGATTCAGGCAAGTGTGACCAGTGTGCCCCTGGAGTGTCTTATGATTTGTTAGAAAGGGCAAGGACAGAGGCTGCGGGGTCACTGGAAATGGGGGCCTGGTGGCACAAGCCTTGCTTTCCCATTTTGAAATCCCCATTCATGCTGCCTTGCAGCTTCCGAAGAAATAGGGTTTTTGACGGGCCTGTAGACCCGGTATGCAGGGCTCAATGCAGTCGGAGTCTCAAACATAGCGCCGCCAGAGAAGCCCTGCTTGCCCGCTTTGAAAGCTCCTTTCATGCTGCCTTGCAGGTTCCTAAAACACAGTGTTTCTGACGGGCCTGGAGACACTGTAAGCAGCTCCCTGGGAAGAAAAGGACTTTCCGCTGAAGAAACAGTGTGCTTCCATAGCCTGGTCAGGAGCTCATCCTGTCATGCTCTAGAGCTAAAGGGAAACTGGACATGAGTACTTACCTCACGTGAGGCCTTGACTTGCCCTGCTGGAGCGGAAGCGTGGAGCAGTTTCCATGAGGTCTTAGTCGCAGTTCTGCATCATTTGAACGTTCGTAGGCTTTTCCGGATGCTTAGGACCCTCGCCCGGGCACCCTGTTCCCTACAAAATCACTGAGGAGCGGCAGGCTCCTCTGGGCTGCTCAGACAGAAACATCCAGGCCGGGATCCCTTCAGAGTCACTGTGTGTACGCCGAGTGTAGGGCAACACACGGCACTCGTTCTCGGGACAGCTAGATTTCCTCAGCAATCCAACAGCTGCAGGACATCTCTTTGCTCCCGTCCTACATGCCATGGAAGTCTGCCTCGTTGCCCTCATCTGAGCTGTACTTAGAAAAACAATCTGCTTCGCATTCCTTCTAGGCACTCATACCCGAAGACCCCACAGCGACGGGAGTAAGTCGGCTTGCATTCCTACTGCAACTGAAGCACAGTTCTTCCTGTCATTCTGTAGGACTTCAAAATGGCCAAGGCCCAATAGCTTTCCTCGCACGATCCTTGGATGAGGGAGCTCGCTCCATGCAGAACACCCTGTGCAGAAAAGTTGATTCAGGCAAGTGTGACCAGTGTGCCCCTGGAGTGTCTTATGATTTGTTAGAAAGGGCAAGGACAGAGACTGCGGGTTCACTGGAAATGGGGGCCTGGTGGCACAAGCCTTGCTTTCCCATTTTGAAATCCCCATTCATGCTGCCTTGCAGCTTCCGAAGAAATAGGGTTTTTGACGGGCCTGTAGACCCGGTATGCAGGGCTCAATGCAGTCGGAGTCTCAAACACAGCGCCGCCAGAGAAGCCCTGCTTGCCCGCTTTGAAAGCTCCTTTCATGCTGCCTTGCAGGTTCCTAAAACACAGTGTTTCTGACGGGCCTGGAGACACTGTAAGCAGCTCCCTGGGAAGAAAAGGACTTTCCGCTGAAGAAACAGTGTGCTTCCATAGCGTGGTCGAGTCTCAAACACAGCGCCGCCAGAGAAGCCCTGCTTGCCCGCTTTGAAAGCTCCTTTCATGCTGCCTTGCAGGTTCCTAAAACACAGTGTTTCTGACGGGCCTGGAGACACTGTAAGCAGCTCCCTGGGAAGAAAAGGACTTTCCGCTGAAGAAACAGTGTGCTTCCATAGCGTGGTCGAGTCTCAAAAACAGCGCCGCCAGAGAAGCCCCGCTTGCCCGCTTTGAAAGCTCCTTTCATGCTGCCTTGCAGGTTCCTAAAACACAGTGTTTCTGACGGGCCTGGAGACACTGTAAGCAGCTCCCTGGGAAGAAAAGGACTTTCCGCTGAAGAAACAGTGTGCTTCCATAGCGTGGTCGAGTCTCAAACACAGCGCCGCCAGAGAAGCCCTGCTTGCCCGCTTTGAAAGCTCCTTTCATGCTGCCTTGCAGGTTCCTAAAACACAGTGTTTCTGACGGGCCTGGAGACACTGTAAGCAGCTCCCTGGGAAGAAAAGGACTTTCCGCTGAAGAAACAGTGTGCTTCCATAGCGTGGTCGAGTCTCAAACACAGCGCCGCCAGAGAGAAGCCCTGCTTGCCCGCTTTGAAAGCTCCTTTCATGCTGCCTTGCAGGTTCCTAAAACACAGTGTTTCTGACGGGCCTGGAGACACTGTAAGCAGCTCCCTGGGAAGAAAAGGACTTTCCGCTGAAGAAACAGTGTGCTTCCATAGTGTGGTCGAGTCTCAAACACAGCGCCGCCAGAGAGAAGCCCTGCTTGCCCGCTTTGAAAGCTCCTTTCATGCTGCCTTGCAGGTTCCTAAAACACAGTGTTTCTGACGGGCCTGGAGACACTGTAAGCAGCTCCCTGGGAAGAAAAGGACTTTCCGCTGAAGAAACAGTGTGCTTCCATAGCGTGGTCGAGTCTCAAACACAGCGCCGCCAGAGAAGCCCTGCTTGCCCGCTTTGAAAGCTCCTTTCATGCTGCCTTGCAGGTTCCTAAAACACAGTGTTTCTGACGGGCCTGGAGACACTGTAAGCAGCTCCCTGGGAAGAAAAGGACTTTCCGCTGAAGAAACAGTGTGCTTCCATAGCGTGGTCGAGTCTCAAACACAGCGCCGCCAGAGAAGCCCCGCTTGCCCGCTTTGAAAGCTCCTTTCATGCTGCCTTGCAGGTTCCTAAAACACAGTGTTTCTGACGGGCCTGGAGACACTGTAAGCAGCTCCCTGGGAAGAAAAGGACTTTCCGCTGAAGAAACAGTGTGCTTCCATAGCGTGGTCGAGTCTCAAACACAGCGCCGCCAGAGAAGCCCTGCTTGCCCGCTTTGAAAGCTCCTTTCATGCTGCCTTGCAGATTCCTAAAACACAGTGTTTCTGACGGGCCTGGAGACACTGTAAGCAGCTCCCTGGGAAGAAAAGGACTTTCCGCTGAAGAAACAGTGTGCTTCCATAGCGTGGTCGAGTCTCAAACACAGCGCCGCCAGAGAAGCCCTGCTTGCCCGCTTTGAAAGCTCCTTTCATGCTGCCTTGCAGGTTCCTAAAACACAGTGTTTCTGACGGGCCTGGAGACACTGTAAGCAGCTCCCTGGGAAGAAAAGGACTTTCCGCTGAAGAAACAGTGTGCTTCCATAGCGTGGTCGAGTCTCAAACACAGCGCCGCCAGAGAAGCCCTGCTTGCCCGCTTTGAAAGCTCCTTTCATGCTGCCTTGCAGGTTCCTAAAACACAGTGTTTCTGACGGGCCTGGAGACACTGTAAGCAGCTCCCTGGGAAGAAAAGGACTTTCCGCTGAAGAAACAGTGTGCTTCCATAGCGTGGTCGAGTCTCAAACACAGCGCCGCCAGAGAGAAGCCCTGCTTGCCCGCTTTGAAAGCTCCTTTCATGCTGCCTTGCAGGTTCCTAAAACACAGTGTTTCTGACGGGCCTGGAGACACTGTAAGCAGCTCCCTGGGAAGAAAAGGACTTTCCGCTGAAGAAACAGTGTGCTTCCATAGCGTGGTCGAGTCTCAAACACAGCGCCGCCAGAGAAGCCCTGCTTGCCCGCTTTGAAAGCTCCTTTCATGCTGCCTTGCAGGTTCCTAAAACACAGTGTTTCTGACGGGCCTGGAGACACTGTAAGCAGCTCCCTGGGAAGAAAAGGACTTTCCGCTGAAGAAACAGTGTGCTTCCATAGCCTGGTCAGGAGCTCATCCTGTCATGCTGTAGAGCTAAAGGGAAACTGGACATGAGTACTTACCTCACGTGAGGCCTTGACTTGCCCTGCTGGAGCGGAAGCGTGGAGCAGTTTCCATGAGGTCTTAGTCGCAGTTCTGCATCATTTGAACGTTCGTAGGCTTTTCCGGATGCTTAGGACCCTCGCCCGGGCACCCTGTTCCCTACAAAATCACTGAGGAGCGGCAGGCTCCTCTGGGCTGCTCAGACAGAAACATCCAGGCCGGGATCCCTTCAGAGTCACTGTGTGTACGCCGAGTGTAGGGCAACACACGGCACTCGTCCTCGGGACAGCTAGATTTCCTCAGCCATCCAACAGCTGCAGGACATCTCTTTGCTCCCGTCCTACATGCCATGGAAGTCTGCCTCGTTGCCCTCATCTGAGCTGTACTTAGAAAAACAATCTGCTTCGCATTCCTTCTAGGCACTCATACCCGAAGACCCCACAGCGACGGGAGTAAGTCGGCTTGCATTCCTACTGCAACTGAAGCACAGTTCTTCCTGTCATTCTGTAGGACTTCAAAATGGCCAAGGCCCAATAGCTTTCCTCGCACGATCCTTGGATGAGGGAGCTCGCTCCATGCAGAACACCCTGTGCAGAAAAGTTGATTCAGGCAAGTGTGACCAGTGTGCCCCTGGAGTGTCTTATGATTTGTTAGAAAGGGCAAGGACAGAGGCTGCGGGTTCACTGGAAATGGGGGCCTGGTGGCACAAGCCTTGCTTTCCCATTTTGAAATCCCCATTCATGCTGCCTTGCAGCTTCCGAAGAAATAGGGTTTTTGACGGGCCTGTAGACCCGGTATGCAGGGCTCAATGCAGTCGGAGTCTCAAACACAGCGCCGCCAGAGAAGCCCTGCTTGCCCGCTTTGAAAGCTCCTTTCATGCTGCCTTGCAGGTTCCTAAAACACAGTGTTTCTGACGGGCCTGGAGACACTGTAAGCAGCTCCCGGGGAAGAAAAGGACTTTCCGCTGAAGAAACAGTGTGCTTCCATAGCGTGGTCGAGTCTCAAAAACAGCGCCGCCAGAGAAGACCCGCTTGCCCGCTTTGAAAGCTCCTTTCATGCTGCCTTGCAGGTTCCTAAAACACAGTGTTTCTGACGGGCCTGGAGACACTGTAAGCAGCTCCCGGGGAAGAAAAGGACTTTCCGCTGAAGAAACAGTGTGCTTCCATAGCGTGGTCGAGTCTCAAACACAGCGCCGCCAGAGAGAAGCCCTGCTTGCCCGCTTTGAAAGCTCCTTTCATGCTGCCTTGCAGGTTCCTAAAACACAGTGTTTCTGACGGGCCTGGAGACACTGTAAGCAGCTCCCTGGGAAGAAAAGGACTTTCCGCTGAAGAAACAGTGTGCTTCCATAGCGTGGTCGAGTCTCAAACACAGCGCCGCCAGAGAAGCCCTGCTTGCCCGCTTTGAAAGCTCCTTTCATGCTGCCTTGCAGGTTCCTAAAACACAGTGTTTCTGACGGGCCTGGAGACACTGTAAGCAGCTCCCTGGGAAGAAAAGGACTTTCCGCTGAAGAAACAGTGTGCTTCCATAGCGTGGTCGAGTCACAAACACAGCGCCGCCAGAGAGAAGCCCTGCTTGCCCGCTTTGAAAGCTCCTTTCATGCTGCCTTGCAGGTTCCTAAAACACAGTGTTTCTGACGGGCCTGGAGACACTGTAAGCAGCTCCCTGGGAAGAAAAGGACTTTCCGCTGAAGAAACAGTGTGCTTCCATAGCGTGGTCGAGTCTCAAACACAGCGCCGCCAGAGAAGCCCTGCTTGCCCACTTTGAAAGCTCCTTTCATGCTGCCTTGCAGGTTCCTAAAACACAGTGTTTCTGCCGGGCCTGGAGACACTGTAAGCAGCTCCCTGGGAAGAAAAGGACTTTCCGCTGAAGAAACAGTGTGCTTCCATAGCCTGGTCAGGAGCTCATCCTGTCATGCTCTAGAGCTAAAGGGAAACTGGACATGAGTACTTACCTCACGTGAGGCCTTGACTTGCCCTGCTGGAGCGGAAGCGTGGAGCAGTTTCCATGAGGTCTTAGTCGCAGTTCTGCATCATTTGAACGTTCGTAGGCTTTTCCGGACGCTTAGGACCCTCGCCCGGGCACCCTGTTCCCTACAAAATCACTGAGGAGCGGCAGGCTCCTCTGGGCTGCTCAGACAGAAACATCCAGGCCGGGATCCCTTCAGAGTCACTGTGTGTACGCCGAGTGTAGGGCAACACACGGCACTCGTCCTCGGGACAGCTAGATTTCCTCAGCCATCCAACAGCTGCAGGACATCTCTTTGCTCCCGTCCTACATGCCATGGAAGTCTGCCTCGTTGCCCTCATCTGAGCTGTACTTAGAAAAACAATCTGCTTCGCATTCCTTCTAGGCACTCATACCCGAAGACCCCACAGCGACGGGAGTAAGTCGGCTTGCATTCCTACTGCAACTGAAGCACAGTTCTTCCTGTCATTCTGTAGGACTTCAAAATGGCCAAGGCCCAATAGCTTTCCTCGCACGATCCTTGGATGAGGGAGCTCGCTCCATGCAGAACACCCTGTGCAGAAAAGTTGATTCAGGCAAGTGTGACCAGTGTGCCCCTGGAGTGTCTTATGATTTGTTAGAAAGGGCAAGGACAGAGGCTGCGGGTTCACTGGAAATGGGGGCCTGGTGGCACAAGCCTTGCTTTCCCATTTTGAAATCCCCATTCATGCTGCCTTGCAGCTTCCGAAGAAATAGGGTTTCTGACGGGCCTGTAGACCCGGTATGCAGGGCTCAATGCAGTCGGAGTCTCAAACACAGCGCCGCCAGAGAAGCCCTGCTTGCCCGCTTTGAAAGCTCCTTTCATGCTGCCTTGCAGGTTCCTAAAACACAGTGTTTCTGACGGGCCTGGAGACACTGTAAGCAGCTCCCTGGGAAGAAAAGGACTTTCCGCTGAAGAAACAGTGTGCTTCCATAGCGTGGTCGAGTCTCAAACACAGCGCCGCCAGAGAAGCCCCGCTTGCCCGCTTTGAAAGCTCCTTTCATGCTGCCTTGCAGGTTCCTAAAACACAGTGTTTCTGACGGGCCTGGAGACACTGTAAGCAGCTCCCTGGGAAGAAAAGGACTTTCCGCTGAAGAAACAGTGTGCTTCCATAGCGTGGTCGAGTCTCAAACACAGCGCCGCCAGAGAAGCCCTGCTTGCCCGCTTTGAAAGCTCCTTTCATGCTGCCTTGCAGATTCCTAAAACACAGTGTTTCTGACGGGCCTGGAGACACTGTAAGCAGCTCCCTGGGAAGAAAAGGACTTTCCGCTGAAGAAACAGTGTGCTTCCATAGCGTGGTCGAGTCTCAAACACAGCGCCGCCAGAGAAGCCCTGCTTGCCCGCTTTGAAAGCTCCTTTCATGCTGCCTTGCAGGTTCCTAAAACACAGTGTTTCTGACGGGCCTGGAGACACTGTAAGCAGCTCCCTGGGAAGAAAAGGACTTTCCGCTGAAGAAACAGTGTGCTTCCATAGCGTGGTCGAGTCTCAAACACAGCGCCGCCAGAGAGAAGCCCTGCTTGCCCGCTTTGAAAGCTCCTTTCATGCTGCCTTGCAGGTTCCTAAAACACAGTGTTTCTGACGGGCCTGGAGACACTGTAAGCAGCTCCCTGGGAAGAAAAGGACTTTCCGCTGAAGAAACAGTGTGCTTCCATAGCGTGGTCGAGTCTCAAACACAGCGCCGCCAGAGAAGCCCTGCTTGCCCGCTTTGAAAGCTCCTTTCATGCTGCCTTGCAGGTTCCTAAAACACAGTGTTTCTGCCGGGCCTGGAGACACTGTAAGCAGCTCCCTGGGAAGAAAAGGACTTTCCGCTGAAGAAACAGTGTGCTTCCATAGCCTGGTCAGGAGCTCATCCTGTCATGCTCTAGAGCTAAAGGGAAACTGGACATGAGTACTTACCTCACGTGAGGCCTTGACTTGCCCTGCTGGAGCGGAAGCGTGGAGCAGTTTCCATGAGGTCTTAGTCGCAGTTCTGCATCATTTGAACGTTCGTAGGCTTTTCCGGATGCTTAGGACCCTCGCCCGGGCACCCTGTTCCCTACAAAATCACTGAGGAGCGGCAGGCTCCTCTGGGCTGCTCAGACAGAAACATCCAGGCCGGGATCCCTTCAGAGTCACTGTGTGTACGCCGAGTGTAGGGCAACACACGGCACTCGTCCTCGGGACAGCTAGATTTCCTCAGCCATCCAACAGCTGCAGGACATCTCTTTGCTCCCGTCCTACATGCCATGGAAGTCTGCCTCGTTGCCCTCATCTGAGCTGTACTTAGAAAAACAATCTGCTTCGCATTCCTTCTAGGCACTCATACCCGAAGACCCCACAGCGACGGGAGTAAGTCGGCTTGCATTCCTACTGCAACTGAAGCACAGTTCTTCCTGTCATTCTGTAGGACTTCAAAATGGCCAAGGCCCAATAGCTTTCCTCGCACGATCCTTGGATGAGGGAGCTCGCTCCATGCAGAACACCCTGTGCAGAAAAGTTGATTCAGGCAAGTGTGACCAGTGTGCCCCTGGAGTGTCTTATGATTTGTTAGAAAGGGCAAGGACAGAGGCTGCGGGGTCACTGGAAATGGGGGCCTGGTGGCACAAGCCTTGCTTTCCCATTTTGAAATCCCCATTCATGCTGCCTTGCAGCTTCCGAAGAAATAGGGTTTTTGACGGGCCTGTAGACCCGGTATGCAGGGCTCAATGCAGTCGGAGTCTCAAACACAGCGCCGCCAGAGAAGCCCTGCTTGCCCGCTTTGAAAGCTCCTTTCATGCTGCCTTGCAGGTTCCTAAAACACAGTGTTTCTGACGGGCCTGGAGACACTGTAAGCAGCTCCCTGGGAAGAAAAGGACTTTCCGCTGAAGAAACAGTGTGCTTCCATAGCCTGGTCAGGAGCTCATCCTGTCATGCTCTATAGCTAAAGGGAAACTGGACATGAGTACTTACCTCACGTGAGGCCTTGACTTGCCCTGCTGGAGCGGAAGCGTGGAGCAGTTTCCATGAGGTCTTAGTCGCAGTTCTGCATCATTTGAACGTTCGTAGGCTTTTCCGGATGCTTAGGACCCTCGCCCGGGCACCCTGTTCCCTACAAAATCACTGAGGAGCGGCAGGCTCCTCTGGGCTGCTCAGACAGAAACATCCAGGCCGGGATCCCTTCAGAGTCACTGTGTGTACGCCGAGTGTAGGGCAACACACGGCACTCGTTCTCGGGACAGCTAGATTTCCTCAGCCATCCAACAGCTGCAGGACATCTCTTTGCTCCCGTCCTACATGCCATGGAAGTCTGCCTCGTTGCCCTCATCTGAGCTGTACTTAGAAAAACAATCTGCTTCGCATTCCTTCTAGGCACTCATACCCGAAGACCCCACAGCGACGGGAGTAAGTCGGCTTGCATTCCTACTGCAACTGAAGCACAGTTCTTCCTGTCATTCTGTAGGACTTCAAAATGGCCAAGGCCCAATAGCTTTCCTCGCACGATCCTTGGATGAGGGAGCTCGCTCCATGCAGAACACCCTGTGCAGAAAAGTTGATTCAGGCAAGTGTGACCAGTGTGCCCCTGGAGTGTCTTATGATTTGTTAGAAAGGGCAAGGACAGAGACTGCGGGTTCACTGGAAATGGGGGCCTGGTGGCACAAGCCTTGCTTTCCCATTTTGAAATCCCCATTCATGCTGCCTTGCAGCTTCCGAAGAAATAGGGTTTTTGACGGGCCTGTAGACCCGGTATGCAGGGCTCAATGCAGTCGGAGTCTCAAACACAGCGCCGCCAGAGAAGCCCTGCTTGCCCGCTTTGAAAGCTCCTTTCATGCTGCCTTGCAGGTTCCTAAAACACAGTGTTTCTGACGGGCCTGGAGACACTGTAAGCAGCTCCCTGGGAAGAAAAGGACTTTCCGCTGAAGAAACAGTGTGCTTCCATAGCGTGGTCGAGTCTCAAACACAGCGCCGCCAGAGAAGCCCTGCTTGCCCGCTTTGAAAGCTCCTTTCATGCTGCCTTGCAGGTTCCTAAAACACAGTGTTTCTGACGGGCCTGGAGACACTGTAAGCAGCTCCCTGGGAAGAAAAGGACTTTCCGCTGAAGAAACAGTGTGCTTCCATAGCGTGGTCGAGTCTCAAAAACAGCGCCGCCAGAGAAGCCCCGCTTGCCCGCTTTGAAAGCTCCTTTCATGCTGCCTTGCAGGTTCCTAAAACACAGTGTTTCTGACGGGCCTGGAGACACTGTAAGCAGCTCCCGGGGAAGAAAAGGACTTTCCGCTGAAGAAACAGTGTGCTTCCATAGCGTGGTCGAGTCTCAAACACAGCGCCGCCAGAGAAGCCCTGCTTGCCCGCTTTGAAAGCTCCTTTCATGCTGCCTTGCAGGTTCCTAAAACACAGTGTTTCTGACGGGCCTGGAGACACTGTAAGCAGCTCCCTGGGAAGAAAAGGACTTTCCGCTGAAGAAACAGTGTGCTTCCATAGCGTGGTCGAGTCTCAAACACAGCGCCGCCAGAGAGAAGCCCTGCTTGCCCGCTTTGAAAGCTCCTTTCATGCTGCCTTGCAGGTTCCTAAAACACAGTGTTTCTGACGGGCCTGGAGACACTGTAAGCAGCTCCCTGGGAAGAAAAGGACTTTCCGCTGAAGAAACAGTGTGCTTCCATAGCGTGGTCGAGTCTCAAACACAGCGCCGCCAGAGAGAAGCCCTGCTTGCCCGCTTTGAAAGCTCCTTTCATGCTGCCTTGCAGGTTCCTAAAACACAGTGTTTCTGACGGGCCTGGAGACACTGTAAGCAGCTCCCTGGGAAGAAAAGGACTTTCCGCTGAAGAAACAGTGTGCTTCCATAGTGTGGTCGAGTCTCAAACACAGCGCCGCCAGAGAGAAGCCCTGCTTGCCCGCTTTGAAAGCTCCTTTCATGCTGCCTTGCAGGTTCCTAAAACACAGTGTTTCTGACGGGCCTGGAGACACTGTAAGCAGCTCCCTGGGAAGAAAAGGACTTTCCGCTGAAGAAACAGTGTGCTTCCATAGCGTGGTCGAGTCTCAAACACAGCGCCGCCAGAGAAGCCCTGCTTGCCCGCTTTGAAAGCTCCTTTCATGCTGCCTTGCAGGTTCCTAAAACACAGTGTTTCTGACGGGCCTGGAGACACTGTAAGCAGCTCCCTGGGAAGAAAAGGACTTTCCGCTGAAGAAACAGTGTGCTTCCATAGCGTGGTCGAGTCTCAAACACAGCGCCGCCAGAGAAGCCCCGCTTGCCCGCTTTGAAAGCTCCTTTCATGCTGCCTTGCAGGTTCCTAAAACACAGTGTTTCTGACGGGCCTGGAGACACTGTAAGCAGCTCCCTGGGAAGAAAAGGACTTTCCGCTGAAGAAACAGTGTGCTTCCATAGCGTGGTCGAGTCTCAAACACAGCGCCGCCAGAGAAGCCCTGCTTGCCCGCTTTGAAAGCTCCTTTCATGCTGCCTTGCAGATTCCTAAAACACAGTGTTTCTGACGGGCCTGGAGACACTGTAAGCAGCTCCCTGGGAAGAAAAGGACTTTCCGCTGAAGAAACAGTGTGCTTCCATAGCGTGGTCGAGTCTCAAACACAGCGCCGCCAGAGAAGCCCTGCTTGCCCGCTTTGAAAGCTCCTTTCATGCTGCCTTGCAGGTTCCTAAAACACAGTGTTTCTGACGGGCCTGGAGACACTGTAAGCAGCTCCCTGGGAAGAAAAGGACTTTCCGCTGAAGAAACAGTGTGCTTCCATAGCGTGGTCGAGTCTCAAACACAGCGCCGCCAGAGAGAAGCCCTGCTTGCCCGCTTTGAAAGCTCCTTTCATGCTGCCTTGCAGGTTCCTAAAACACAGTGTTTCTGACGGGCCTGGAGACACTGTAAGCAGCTCCCTGGGAAGAAAAGGACTTTCCGCTGAAGAAACAGTGTGCTTCCATAGCGTGGTCGAGTCTCAAACACAGCGCCGCCAGAGAAGCCCTGCTTGCCCGCTTTGAAAGCTCCTTTCATGCTGCCTTGCAGGTTCCTAAAACACAGTGTTTCTGCCGGGCCTGGAGACACTGTAAGCAGCTCCCTGGGAAGAAAAGGACTTTCCGCTGAAGAAACAGTGTGCTTCCATAGCCTGGTCAGGAGCTCATCCTGTCATGCTCTAGAGCTAAAGGGAAACTGGACATGAGTACTTACCTCACGTGAGGCCTTGACTTGCCCTGCTGGAGCGGAAGCGTGGAGCAGTTTCCATGAGGTCTTAGTCGCAGTTCTGCATCATTTGAACGTTCGTAGGCTTTTCCGGACGCTTAGGACCCTCGCCCGGGCACCCTGTTCCCTACAAAATCACTGAGGAGCGGCAGGCTCCTCTGGGCTGCTCAGACAGAAACATCCAGGCCGGGATCCCTTCAGAGTCACTGTGTGTACGCCGAGTGTAGGGCAACACACGGCACTCGTCCTCGGGACAGCTAGATTTCCTCAGCCATCCAACAGCTGCAGGACATCTCTTTGCTCCCGTCCTACATGCCATGGAAGTCTGCCTCGTTGCCCTCATCTGAGCTGTACTTAGAAAAACAATCTGCTTCGCATTCCTTCTAGGCACTCATACCCGAAGACCCCACAGCGACGGGAGTAAGTCGGCTTGCATTCCTACTGCAACTGAAGCACAGTTCTTCCTGTCATTCTGTAGGACTTCAAAATGGCCAAGGCCCAATAGCTTTCCTCGCACGATCCTTGGATGAGGGAGCTCGCTCCATGCAGAACACCCTGTGCAGAAAAGTTGATTCAGGCAAGTGTGACCAGTGTGCCCCTGGAGTGTCTTATGATTTGTTAGAAAGGGCAAGGACAGAGGCTGCGGGGTCACTGGAAATGGGGGCCTGGTGGCACAAGCCTTGCTTTCCCATTTTGAAATCCCCATTCATGCTGCCTTGCAGCTTCCGAAGAAATAGGGTTTTTGACGGGCCTGTAGACCCGGTATGCAGGGCTCAATGCAGTCGGAGTCTCAAACACAGCGCCGCCAGAGAAGCCCTGCTTGCCCGCTTTGAAAGCTCCTTTCATGCTGCCTTGCAGGTTCCTAAAACACAGTGTTTCTGACGGGCCTGGAGACACTGTAAGCAGCTCCCTGGGAAGAAAAGGACTTTCCGCTGAAGAAACAGTGTGCTTCCATAGCGTGGTCGAGTCTCAAACACAGCGCCGCCAGAGAGAAGCCCTGCTTGCCCGCTTTGAAAGCTCCTTTCATGCTGCCTTGCAGGTTCCTAAAACACAGTGTTTCTGACGGGCCTGGAGACACTGTAAGCAGCTCCCTGGGAAGAAAAGGACTTTCCGCTGAAGAAACAGTGTGCTTCCATAGCGTGGTCGAGTCTCAAACACAGCGCCGCCAGAGAAGCCCTGCTTGCCCACTTTGAAAGCTCCTTTCATGCTGCCTTGCAGGTTCCTAAAACACAGTGTTTCTGCCGGGCCTGGAGACACTGTAAGCAGCTCCCTGGGAAGAAAAGGACTTTCCGCTGAAGAAACAGTGTGCTTCCATAGCCTGGTCAGGAGCTCATCCTGTCATGCTCTATAGCTAAAGGGAAACTGGACATGAGTACTTACCTCACGTGAGGCCTTGACTTGCCCTGCTGGAGCGGAAGCGTGGAGCAGTTTCCATGAGGTCTTAGTCGCAGTTCTGCATCATTTGAACGTTCGTAGGCTTTTCCGGATGCTTAGGACCCTCGCCCGGGCACCCTGTTCCCTACAAAATCACTGAGGAGCGGCAGGCTCCTCTGGGCTGCTCAGACAGAAACATCCAGGCCGGGATCCCTTCAGAGTCACTGTGTGTACGCCGAGTGTAGGGCAACACACGGCACTCGTTCTCGGGACAGCTAGATTTCCTCAGCAATCCAACAGCTGCAGGACATCTCTTTGCTCCCGTCCTACATGCCATGGAAGTCTGCCTCGTTGCCCTCATCTGAGCTGTACTTAGAAAAACAATCTGCTTCGCATTCCTTCTAGGCACTCATACCCAAAGACCCCACAGCGACGGGAGTAAGTCGGCTTGCATTCCTACTGCAACTGAAGCACAGTTCTTCCTGTCATTCTGTAGGACTTCAAAATGGCCAAGGCCCAATAGCTTTCCTCGCACGATCCTTGGATGAGGGAGCTCGCTCCATGCAGAACACCCTGTGCAGAAAAGTTGATTCAGGCAAGTGTGACCAGTGTGCCCCTGGAGTGTCTTATGATTTGTTAGAAAGGGCAAGGACAGAGACTGCGGGTTCACTGGAAATGGGGGCCTGGTGGCACAAGCCTTGCTTTCCCATTTTGAAATCCCCATTCATGCTGCCTTGCAGCTTCCGAAGAAATAGGGTTTTTGACGGGCCTGTCGACCCGGTATGCAGGGCTCAATGCAGTCGGAGTCTCAAACACAGCGCCGCCAGAGAAGCCCCGCTTGCCCGCTTTGAAAGCTCCTTTCATGCTGCCTTGCAGGTTCCTAAAACACAGTGTTTCTGACGGGCCTGGAGACACTGTAAGCAGCTCCCTGGGAAGAAAAGGACTTTCCGCTGAAGAAACAGTGTGCTTCCATAGCGTGGTCGAGTCTCAAACACAGCGCCGCCAGAGAAGCCCTGCTTGCCCGCTTTGAAAGCTCCTTTCATGCTGCCTTGCAGGTTCCTAAAACACAGTGTTTCTGACGGGCCTGGAGACACTGTAAGCAGCTCCCTGGGAAGAAAAGGACTTTCCGCTGAAGAAACAGTGTGCTTCCATAGCGTGGTCGAGTCTCAAAAACAGCGCCGCCAGAGAAGCCCCGCTTGCCCGCTTTGAAAGCTCCTTTCATGCTGCCTTGCAGGTTCCTAAAACACAGTGTTTCTGACGGGCCTGGAGACACTGTAAGCAGCTCCCGGGGAAGAAAAGGACTTTCCGCTGAAGAAACAGTGTGCTTCCATAGCGTGGTCGAGTCTCAAACACAGCGCCGCCAGAGAAGCCCTGCTTGCCCGCTTTGAAAGCTCCTTTCATGCTGCCTTGCAGGTTCCTAAAACACAGTGTTTCTGACGGGCCTGGAGACACTGTAAGCAGCTCCCTGGGAAGAAAAGGACTTTCCGCTGAAGAAACAGTGTGCTTCCATAGCGTGGTCGAGTCTCAAACACAGCGCCGCCAGAGAGAAGCCCTGCTTGCCCGCTTTGAAAGCTCCTTTCATGCTGCCTTGCAGGTTCCTAAAACACAGTGTTTCTGACGGGCCTGGAGACACTGTAAGCAGCTCCCTGGGAAGAAAAGGACTTTCCGCTGAAGAAACAGTGTGCTTCCATAGCGTGGTCGAGTCTCAAACACAGCGCCGCCAGAGAGAAGCCCTGCTTGCCCGCTTTGAAAGCTCCTTTCATGCTGCCTTGCAGGTTCCTAAAACACAGTGTTTCTGACGGGCCTGGAGACACTGTAAGCAGCTCCCTGGGAAGAAAAGGACTTTCCGCTGAAGAAACAGTGTGCTTCCATAGTGTGGTCGAGTCTCAAACACAGCGCCGCCAGAGAGAAGCCCTGCTTGCCCGCTTTGAAAGCTCCTTTCATGCTGCCTTGCAGGTTCCTAAAACACAGTGTTTCTGACGGGCCTGGAGACACTGTAAGCAGCTCCCTGGGAAGAAAAGGACTTTCCGCTGAAGAAACAGTGTGCTTCCATAGCGTGGTCGAGTCTCAAACACAGCGCCGCCAGAGAAGCCCTGCTTGCCCGCTTTGAAAGCTCCTTTCATGCTGCCTTGCAGGTTCCTAAAACACAGTGTTTCTGACGGGCCTGGAGACACTGTAAGCAGCTCCCTGGGAAGAAAAGGACTTTCCGCTGAAGAAACAGTGTGCTTCCATAGCGTGGTCGAGTCTCAAACACAGCGCCGCCAGAGAAGCCCCGCTTGCCCGCTTTGAAAGCTCCTTTCATGCTGCCTTGCAGGTTCCTAAAACACAGTGTTTCTGACGGGCCTGGAGACACTGTAAGCAGCTCCCTGGGAAGAAAAGGACTTTCCGCTGAAGAAACAGTGTGCTTCCATAGCGTGGTCGAGTCTCAAACACAGCACCGCCAGAGAAGCCCTGCTTGCCCGCTTTGAAAGCTCCTTTCATGCTGCCTTGCAGATTCCTAAAACACAGTGTTTCTGACGGGCCTGGAGACACTGTAAGCAGCTCCCTGGGAAGAAAAGGACTTTCCGCTGAAGAAACAGTGTGCTTCCATAGCGTGGTCGAGTCTCAAACACAGCGCCGCCAGAGAAGCCCTGCTTGCCCGCTTTGAAAGCTCCTTTCATGCTGCCTTGCAGGTTCCTAAAACACAGTGTTTCTGACGGGCCTGGAGACACTGTAAGCAGCTCCCTGGGAAGAAAAGGACTTTCCGCTGAAGAAACAGTGTGCTTCCATAGCGTGGTCGAGTCTCAAACACAGCGCCGCCAGAGAGAAGCCCTGCTTGCCCGCTTTGAAAGCTCCTTTCATGCTGCCTTGCAGGTTCCTAAAACACAGTGTTTCTGACGGGCCTGGAGACACTGTAAGCAGCTCCCTGGGAAGAAAAGGACTTTCCGCTGAAGAAACAGTGTGCTTCCATAGCGTGGTCGAGTCTCAAACACAGCGCCGCCAGAGAAGCCCTGCTTGCCCGCTTTGAAAGCTCCTTTCATGCTGCCTTGCAGGTTCCTAAAACACAGTGTTTCTGACGGGCCTGGAGACACTGTAAGCAGCTCCCTGGGAAGAAAAGGACTTTCCGCTGAAGAAACAGTGTGCTTCCATAGCGTGGTCGAGTCTCAAACACAGCGCCGCCAGAGAGAAGCCCTGCTTGCCCGCTTTGAAAGCTCCTTTCATGCTGCCTTGCAGGTTCCTAAAACACAGTGTTTCTGACGGGCCTGGAGACACTGTAAGCAGCTCCCTGGGAAGAAAAGGACTTTCCGCTGAAGAAACAGTGTGCTTCCATAGCGTGGTCGAGTCTCAAACACAGCGCCGCCAGAGAAGCCCTGCTTGCCCGCTTTGAAAGCTCCTTTCATGCTGCCTTGCAGGTTCCTAAAACACAGTGTTTCTGCCGGGCCTGGAGACACTGTAAGCAGCTCCCTGGGAAGAAAAGGACTTTCCGCTGAAGAAACAGTGTGCTTCCATAGCCTGGTCAGGAGCTCATCCTGTCATGCTCTAGAGCTAAAGGGAAACTGGACATGAGTACTTACCTCACGTGAGGCCTTGACTTGCCCTGCTGGAGCGGAAGCGTGGAGCAGTTTCCATGAGGTCTTAGTCGCAGTTCTGCATCATTTGAACGTTCGTAGGCTTTTCCGGATGCTTAGGACCCTCGCCCGGGCACCCTGTTCCCTACAAAATCACTGAGGAGCGGCAGGCTCCTCTGGGCTGCTCAGACAGAAACATCCAGGCCGGGATCCCTTCAGAGTCACTGTGTGTACGCCGAGTGTAGGGCAACACACGGCACTCGTCCTCGGGACAGCTAGATTTCCTCAGCCATCCAACAGCTGCAGGACATCTCTTTGCTCCCGTCCTACATGCCATGGAAGTCTGCCTCGTTGCCCTCATCTGAGCTGTACTTAGAAAAACAATCTGCTTCGCATTCCTTCTAGGCACTCATACCCGAAGACCCCACAGCGACGGGAGTAAGTCGGCTTGCATTCCTACTGCAACTGAAGCACAGTTCTTCCTGTCATTCTGTAGGACTTCAAAATGGCCAAGGCCCAATAGCTTTCCTCGCACGATCCTTGGATGAGGGAGCTCGCTCCATGCAGAACACCCTGTGCAGAAAAGTTGATTCAGGCAAGTGTGACCAGTGTGCCCCTGGAGTGTCTTATGATTTGTTAGAAAGGGCAAGGACAGAGGCTGCGGGTTCACTGGAAATGGGGGCCTGGTGGCACAAGCCTTGCTTTCCCATTTTGAAATCCCCATTCATGCTGCCTTGCAGCTTCCGAAGAAATAGGGTTTTTGACGGGCCTGTAGACCCGGTATGCAGGGCTCAATGCAGTCGGAGTCTCAAACATAGCGCCGCCAGAGAAGCCCTGCTTGCCCGCTTTGAAAGCTCCTTTCATGCTGCCTTGCAGGTTCCTAAAACACAGTGTTTCTGACGGGCCTGGAGACACTGTAAGCAGCTCCCTGGGAAGAAAAGGACTTTCCGCTGAAGAAACAGTGTGCTTCCATAGCCTGGTCAGGAGCTCATCCTGTCATGCTCTAGAGCTAAAGGGAAACTGGACATGAGTACTTACCTCACGTGAGGCCTTGACTTGCCCTGCTGGAGCGGAAGCGTGGAGCAGTTTCCATGAGGTCTTAGTCGCAGTTCTGCATCATTTGAACGTTCGTAGGCTTTTCCGGATGCTTAGGACCCTCGCCCGGGCACCCTGTTCCCTACAAAATCACTGAGGAGCGGCAGGCTCCTCTGGGCTGCTCAGACAGAAACATCCAGGCCGGGATCCCTTCAGAGTCACTGTGTGTACGCCGAGTGTAGGGCAACACACGGCACTCGTTCTCGGGACAGCTAGATTTCCTCAGCAATCCAACAGCTGCAGGACATCTCTTTGCTCCCGTCCTACATGCCATGGAAGTCTGCCTCGTTGCCCTCATCTGAGCTGTACTTAGAAAAACAATCTGCTTCGCATTCCTTCTAGGCACTCATACCCGAAGACCCCACAGCGACGGGAGTAAGTCGGCTTGCATTCCTACTGCAACTGAAGCACAGTTCTTCCTGTCATTCTGTAGGACTTCAAAATGGCCAAGGCCCAATAGCTTTCCTCGCACGATCCTTGGATGAGGGAGCTCGCTCCATGCAGAACACCCTGTGCAGAAAAGTTGATTCAGGCAAGTGTGACCAGTGTGCCCCTGGAGTGTCTTATGATTTGTTAGAAAGGGCAAGGACAGAGACTGCGGGTTCACTGGAAATGGGGGCCTGGTGGCACAAGCCTTGCTTTCCCATTTTGAAATCCCCATTCATGCTGCCTTGCAGCTTCCGAAGAAATAGGGTTTTTGACGGGCCTGTAGACCCGGTATGCAGGGCTCAATGCAGTCGGAGTCTCAAACACAGCGCCGCCAGAGAAGCCCTGCTTGCCCGCTTTGAAAGCTCCTTTCATGCTGCCTTGCAGGTTCCTAAAACACAGTGTTTCTGACGGGCCTGGAGACACTGTAAGCAGCTCCCTGGGAAGAAAAGGACTTTCCGCTGAAGAAACAGTGTGCTTCCATAGCGTGGTCGAGTCTCAAACACAGCGCCGCCAGAGAAGCCCTGCTTGCCCGCTTTGAAAGCTCCTTTCATGCTGCCTTGCAGGTTCCTAAAACACAGTGTTTCTGACGGGCCTGGAGACACTGTAAGCAGCTCCCTGGGAAGAAAAGGACTTTCCGCTGAAGAAACAGTGTGCTTCCATAGCGTGGTCGAGTCTCAAAAACAGCGCCGCCAGAGAAGCCCCGCTTGCCCGCTTTGAAAGCTCCTTTCATGCTGCCTTGCAGGTTCCTAAAACACAGTGTTTCTGACGGGCCTGGAGACACTGTAAGCAGCTCCCTGGGAAGAAAAGGACTTTCCGCTGAAGAAACAGTGTGCTTCCATAGCGTGGTCGAGTCTCAAACACAGCGCCGCCAGAGAAGCCCTGCTTGCCCGCTTTGAAAGCTCCTTTCATGCTGCCTTGCAGGTTCCTAAAACACAGTGTTTCTGACGGGCCTGGAGACACTGTAAGCAGCTCCCTGGGAAGAAAAGGACTTTCCGCTGAAGAAACAGTGTGCTTCCATAGCGTGGTCGAGTCTCAAACACAGCGCCGCCAGAGAGAAGCCCTGCTTGCCCGCTTTGAAAGCTCCTTTCATGCTGCCTTGCAGGTTCCTAAAACACAGTGTTTCTGACGGGCCTGGAGACACTGTAAGCAGCTCCCTGGGAAGAAAAGGACTTTCCGCTGAAGAAACAGTGTGCTTCCATAGTGTGGTCGAGTCTCAAACACAGCGCCGCCAGAGAGAAGCCCTGCTTGCCCGCTTTGAAAGCTCCTTTCATGCTGCCTTGCAGGTTCCTAAAACACAGTGTTTCTGACGGGCCTGGAGACACTGTAAGCAGCTCCCTGGGAAGAAAAGGACTTTCCGCTGAAGAAACAGTGTGCTTCCATAGCGTGGTCGAGTCTCAAACACAGCGCCGCCAGAGAAGCCCTGCTTGCCCGCTTTGAAAGCTCCTTTCATGCTGCCTTGCAGGTTCCTAAAACACAGTGTTTCTGACGGGCCTGGAGACACTGTAAGCAGCTCCCTGGGAAGAAAAGGACTTTCCGCTGAAGAAACAGTGTGCTTCCATAGCGTGGTCGAGTCTCAAACACAGCGCCGCCAGAGAAGCCCCGCTTGCCCGCTTTGAAAGCTCCTTTCATGCTGCCTTGCAGGTTCCTAAAACACAGTGTTTCTGACGGGCCTGGAGACACTGTAAGCAGCTCCCTGGGAAGAAAAGGACTTTCCGCTGAAGAAACAGTGTGCTTCCATAGCGTGGTCGAGTCTCAAACACAGCGCCGCCAGAGAAGCCCTGCTTGCCCGCTTTGAAAGCTCCTTTCATGCTGCCTTGCAGATTCCTAAAACACAGTGTTTCTGACGGGCCTGGAGACACTGTAAGCAGCTCCCTGGGAAGAAAAGGACTTTCCGCTGAAGAAACAGTGTGCTTCCATAGCGTGGTCGAGTCTCAAACACAGCGCCGCCAGAGAAGCCCTGCTTGCCCGCTTTGAAAGCTCCTTTCATGCTGCCTTGCAGGTTCCTAAAACACAGTGTTTCTGACGGGCCTGGAGACACTGTAAGCAGCTCCCTGGGAAGAAAAGGACTTTCCGCTGAAGAAACAGTGTGCTTCCATAGCGTGGTCGAGTCTCAAACACAGCGCCGCCAGAGAAGCCCTGCTTGCCCGCTTTGAAAGCTCCTTTCATGCTGCCTTGCAGGTTCCTAAAACACAGTGTTTCTGACGGGCCTGGAGACACTGTAAGCAGCTCCCTGGGAAGAAAAGGACTTTCCGCTGAAGAAACAGTGTGCTTCCATAGCGTGGTCGAGTCTCAAACACAGCGCCGCCAGAGAGAAGCCCTGCTTGCCCGCTTTGAAAGCTCCTTTCATGCTGCCTTGCAGGTTCCTAAAACACAGTGTTTCTGACGGGCCTGGAGACACTGTAAGCAGCTCCCTGGGAAGAAAAGGACTTTCCGCTGAAGAAACAGTGTGCTTCCATAGCGTGGTCGAGTCTCAAACACAGCGCCGCCAGAGAAGCCCTGCTTGCCCGCTTTGAAAGCTCCTTTCATGCTGCCTTGCAGGTTCCTAAAACACAGTGTTTCTGACGGGCCTGGAGACACTGTAAGCAGCTCCCTGGGAAGAAAAGGACTTTCCGCTGAAGAAACAGTGTGCTTCCATAGCCTGGTCAGGAGCTCATCCTGTCATGCTGTAGAGCTAAAGGGAAACTGGACATGAGTACTTACCTCACGTGAGGCCTTGACTTGCCCTGCTGGAGCGGAAGCGTGGAGCAGTTTCCATGAGGTCTTAGTCGCAGTTCTGCATCATTTGAACGTTCGTAGGCTTTTCCGGATGCTTAGGACCCTCGCCCGGGCACCCTGTTCCCTACAAAATCACTGAGGAGCGGCAGGCTCCTCTGGGCTGCTCAGACAGAAACATCCAGGCCGGGATCCCTTCAGAGTCACTGTGTGTACGCCGAGTGTAGGGCAACACACGGCACTCGTCCTCGGGACAGCTAGATTTCCTCAGCCATCCAACAGCTGCAGGACATCTCTTTGCTCCCGTCCTACATGCCATGGAAGTCTGCCTCGTTGCCCTCATCTGAGCTGTACTTAGAAAAACAATCTGCTTCGCATTCCTTCTAGGCACTCATACCCGAAGACCCCACAGCGACGGGAGTAAGTCGGCTTGCATTCCTACTGCAACTGAAGCACAGTTCTTCCTGTCATTCTGTAGGACTTCAAAATGGCCAAGGCCCAATAGCTTTCCTCGCACGATCCTTGGATGAGGGAGCTCGCTCCATGCAGAACACCCTGTGCAGAAAAGTTGATTCAGGCAAGTGTGACCAGTGTGCCCCTGGAGTGTCTTATGATTTGTTAGAAAGGGCAAGGACAGAGGCTGCGGGTTCACTGGAAATGGGGGCCTGGTGGCACAAGCCTTGCTTTCCCATTTTGAAATCCCCATTCATGCTGCCTTGCAGCTTCCGAAGAAATAGGGTTTTTGACGGGCCTGTAGACCCGGTATGCAGGGCTCAATGCAGTCGGAGTCTCAAACACAGCGCCGCCAGAGAAGCCCTGCTTGCCCGCTTTGAAAGCTCCTTTCATGCTGCCTTGCAGGTTCCTAAAACACAGTGTTTCTGACGGGCCTGGAGACACTGTAAGCAGCTCCCGGGGAAGAAAAGGACTTTCCGCTGAAGAAACAGTGTGCTTCCATAGCGTGGTCGAGTCTCAAAAACAGCGCCGCCAGAGAAGACCCGCTTGCCCGCTTTGAAAGCTCCTTTCATGCTGCCTTGCAGGTTCCTAAAACACAGTGTTTCTGACGGGCCTGGAGACACTGTAAGCAGCTCCCGGGGAAGAAAAGGACTTTCCGCTGAAGAAACAGTGTGCTTCCATAGCGTGGTCGAGTCTCAAACACAGCGCCGCCAGAGAGAAGCCCTGCTTGCCCGCTTTGAAAGCTCCTTTCATGCTGCCTTGCAGGTTCCTAAAACACAGTGTTTCTGACGGGCCTGGAGACACTGTAAGCAGCTCCCTGGGAAGAAAAGGACTTTCCGCTGAAGAAACAGTGTGCTTCCATAGCGTGGTCGAGTCTCAAACACAGCGCCGCCAGAGAAGCCCTGCTTGCCCGCTTTGAAAGCTCCTTTCATGCTGCCTTGCAGGTTCCTAAAACACAGTGTTTCTGACGGGCCTGGAGACACTGTAAGCAGCTCCCTGGGAAGAAAAGGACTTTCCGCTGAAGAAACAGTGTGCTTCCATAGCGTGGTCGAGTCACAAACACAGCGCCGCCAGAGAGAAGCCCTGCTTGCCCGCTTTGAAAGCTCCTTTCATGCTGCCTTGCAGGTTCCTAAAACACAGTGTTTCTGACGGGCCTGGAGACACTGTAAGCAGCTCCCTGGGAAGAAAAGGACTTTCCGCTGAAGAAACAGTGTGCTTCCATAGCGTGGTCGAGTCTCAAACACAGCGCCGCCAGAGAAGCCCTGCTTGCCCACTTTGAAAGCTCCTTTCATGCTGCCTTGCAGGTTCCTAAAACACAGTGTTTCTGCCGGGCCTGGAGACACTGTAAGCAGCTCCCTGGGAAGAAAAGGACTTTCCGCTGAAGAAACAGTGTGCTTCCATAGCCTGGTCAGGAGCTCATCCTGTCATGCTCTAGAGCTAAAGGGAAACTGGACATGAGTACTTACCTCACGTGAGGCCTTGACTTGCCCTGCTGGAGCGGAAGCGTGGAGCAGTTTCCATGAGGTCTTAGTCGCAGTTCTGCATCATTTGAACGTTCGTAGGCTTTTCCGGACGCTTAGGACCCTCGCCCGGGCACCCTGTTCCCTACAAAATCACTGAGGAGCGGCAGGCTCCTCTGGGCTGCTCAGACAGAAACATCCAGGCCGGGATCCCTTCAGAGTCACTGTGTGTAGGCCGCGTGTAGCGCAACACACGGCACTCGTCCTCGGGACAGCTAGATTTCCTCAGCCATCCAACAGCTGCAGGACATCTCTTTGCTCCCGTCCTACATGCCATGGAAGTCTGCCTCGTTGCCCTCATCTGAGCTGTACTTAGAAAAACAATCTGCTTCGCATTCCTTCTAGGCACTCATACCCGAAGACCCCACAGCGACGGGAGTAAGTCGGCTTGCATTCCTACTGCAACTGAAGCACAGTTCTTCCTGTCATTCTGTAGGACTTCAAAATGGCCAAGGCCCAATAGTTTTCCTCGCACGATCCTTGGATGAGGGAGCTCGCTCCATGCAGAACACCCTGTGCAGAAAAGTTGATTCAGGCAAGTGTGACCAGTGTGCCCCTGGAGTGTCTTATGATTTGTTAGAAAGGGCCAGGACAGAGGCTGCGGGTTCACTGGAAATGGGGGCCTGGTGGCACAAGCCTTGCTTTCCCATTTTGAAATCCCCATTCATGCTGCCTTGCAGCTTCCGAAGAAATAGGGTATTTGACGGGCCTGTAGACCCGGTATGCAGGGCTCAATGCAGTCGGAGTCTCAAACACAGCGCCGCCAGAGAAGCCCTGCTTGCCCGCTTTGAAAGCTCCTTTCATGCTGCCTTGCAGGTTCCTAAAACACAGTGTTTCTGACGGGCCTGGAGACACTGTAAGCAGCTCCCTGGGAAGAAAAGGACTTTCCGCTGAAGAAACAGTGTGCTTCCATAGCGTGGTCGAGTCTCAAACACAGCGCCGCCAGAGACGCCCTGCTTGCCCGCTTTGAAAGCTCCTTTCATGCTGCCTTGCAGGTTCCTAAAACACAGTGTTTCTGACGGGCCTGGAGACACTGTAAGCAGCTCCCTGGGAAGAAAAGGACTTTCCGCTGAAGAAACAGTGTGCTTCCATAGCGTGGTCGAGTCTCAAACACAGCGCCGCCAGAGAAGCCCTGCTTGCCCGCTTTGAAAGCTCCTTTCATGCTGCCTTGCAGGTTCCTAAAACACAGTGTTTCTGACGGGCCTGGAGACACTGTAAGCAGCTCCCTGGGAAGAAAAGGACTTTCCGCTGAAGAAACAGTGTGCTTCCATAGCGTGGTCGAGTCTCAAACACAGCGCCGCCAGAGAAGCCCTGCTTGCCCGCTTTGAAAGCTCCTTTCATGCTGCCTTGCAGGTTCCTAAAACACAGTGTTTCTGACGGGCCTGGAGACACTGTAAGCAGCTCCCTGGGAAGAAAAGGACTTTCCGCTGAAGAAACAGTGTGCTTCCATAGCGTGGTCGAGTCTCAAACACAGCGCCGCCAGAGAAGCCCTGCTTGCCCGCTTTGAAAGCTCCTTTCATGCTGCCTTGCAGGTTCCTAAAACACAGTGTTTCTGACGGGCCTGGAGACACTGTAAGCAGCTCCCTGGGAAGAAAAGGACTTTCCGCTGAAGAAACAGTGTGCTTCCATAGCGTGGTCGAGTCTCAAACACAGCGCCGCCAGAGAAGCCCTGCTTGCCCGCTTTGAAAGCTCCTTTCATGCTGCCTTGCAGGTTCCTAAAACACAGTGTTTCTGACGGGCCTGGAGACACTGTAAGCAGCTCCCTGGGAAGAAAAGGACTTTCCGCTGAAGAAACAGTGTGCTTCCATAGCGTGGTCGAGTCTCAAACACAGCGCCGCCAGAGAAGCCCTGCTTGCCCGCTTTGAAAGCTCCTTTCATGCTGCCTTGCAGGTTCCTAAAACACAGTGTTTCTGACGGGCCTGGAGACACTGTAAGCAGCTCCCTGGGAAGAAAAGGACTTTCCGCTGAAGAAACAGTGTGCTTCCATAGCGTGGTCGAGTCTCAAACACAGCGCCGCCAGAGAAGCCCTGCTTGCCCGCTTTGAAAGCTCCTTTCATGCTGCCTTGCAAGTTCCTATAACACAGTGTTTCTGGCGGGCCTGGAGACACTGTAAGCAGCTCCCTGGGAAGAAAAGGACTTTCCGCTGAAGAAACAGTGTGCTTCCATAGCGTGGTCGAGTCTCAAACACAGCGCCGCCAGAGAGAAGCCCTGCTTGCCCGCTTTGAAAGCTCCTTTCATGCTGCCTTGCAGGTTCCTAAAACACAGTGTTTCTGACGGGCCTGGAGACACTGTAAGCAGCTCCCTGGGAAGAAAAGGACTTTCCGCTGAAGAAACAGTGTGCTTCCATAGCCTGGTCAGGAGCTCATCCTGTCATGCTCTAGAGCTAAAGGGAAACTGGACATGAGTACTTACCTCACGTGAGGCCTTGACTTGCCCTGCTGGAGCGGAAGCGTGGAGCAGTTTCCATGAGGTCTTAGTCGCAGTTCTGCATCATTTGAACGTTCGTAGGCTTTTCCGGACGCTTAGGACCCTCGCCCGGGCACCCTGTTCCCTACAAAATCACTGAGGAGCGGCAGGCTCCTCTGGGCTGCTCAGACAGAAACATCCAGGCCGGGATCCCTTCAGAGTCACTGTGTGTACGCCGAGTGTAGGGCAACACACGGCACTCGTCCTCGGGACAGCTAGATTTCCTCAGCCATCCAACAGCTGCAGGACATCTCTTTGCTCCCGTCCTACATGCCATGGAAGTCTGCCTCGTTGCCCTCATCTGAGCTGTACTTAGAAAAACAATCTGCTTCGCATTCCTTCTAGGCACTCATACCCGAAGACCCCACAGCGACGGGAGTAAGTCGGCTTGCATTCCTACTGCAACTGAAGCACAGTTCTTCCTGTCATTCTGTAGGACTTCAAAATGGCCAAGGCCCAATAGCTTTCCTCGCACGATCCTTGGATGAGGGAGCTCGCTCCATGCAGAACACCCTGTGCAGAAAAGTTGATTCAGGCAAGTGTGACCAGTGTGCCCCTGGAGTGTCTTATGATTTGTTAGAAAGGGCAAGGACAGAGGCTGCGGGTTCACTGGAAATGGGGGCCTGGTGGCACAAGCCTTGCTTTCCCATTGGGAAATCCCCATTCATGCTGCCTTGCAGCTTCCGAAGAAATAGGGTTTTTGACGGGCCTGTAGACCCGGTATGCAGGGCTCAATGCAGTCGGAGTCTCAAACACAGCGCCGCCAGAGAAGCCCTGCTTGCCCGCTTTGAAAGCTCCTTTCATGCTGCCTTGCAGATTCCTAAAACACAGTGTTTCTGACGGGCCTGGAGACACTGTAAGCAGCTCCCTGGGAAGAAAAGGACTTTCCGCTGAAGAAACAGTGTGCTTCCATAGCGTGGTCGAGTCTCAAACACAGCGCCGCCAGAGAGAAGCCCTGCTTGCCCACTTTGAAAGCTCCTTTCATGCTGCCTTGCAGGTTCCTAAAACACAGTGTTTCTGACGGGCCTGGAGACACTGTAAGCAGCTCCCTGGGAAGAAAAGGACTTTCCGCTGAAGAAACAGTGTGCTTCCATAGCGTGGTCGAGTCTCAAACACAGCGCCGCCAGAGAAGCCCTGCTTGCCCGCTTTGAAAGCTCCTTTCATGCTGCCTTGCAGGTTCCTAAAACACAGTGTTTCTGACGGGCCTGGAGACACTGTAAGCAGCTCCCTGGGAAGAAAAGGACTTTCCGCTGAAGAAACAGTGTGCTTCCATAGCGTGGTCGAGTCTCAAACACAGCGCCGCCAGAGAAGCCCTGCTTGCCCGCTTTGAAAGCTCCTTTCATGCTGCCTTGCAGGTTCCTAAAACACAGTGTTTCTGACGGGCCTGGAGACACTGTAAGCAGCTCCCTGGGAAGAAAAGGACTTTCCGCTGAAGAAACAGTGTGCTTCCATAGCGTGGTCGAGTCTCAAACACAGCGCCGCCAGAGAAGCCCTGCTTGCCCGCTTTGAAAGCTCCTTTCATGCTGCCTTGCAGGTTCCTAAAACACAGTGTTTCTGCCGGGCCTGGAGACACTGTAAGCAGCTCCCTGGGAAGAAAAGGACTTTCCGCTGAAGAAACAGTGTGCTTCCATAGCCTGGTCAGGAGCTCATCCTGTCATGCTGTAGAGCTAAAGGGAAACTGGACATGAGTACTTACCTCACGTGAGGCCTTGACTTGCCCTGCTGGAGCGGAAGCGTGGAGCAGTTTCCATGAGGTCTTAGTCGCAGTTCTGCATCATTTGAACGTTCGTAGGCTTTTCCGGACGCTTAGGACCCTCGCCCGGGCACCCTGTTCCCTACAAAATCACTGAGGAGCGGCAGGCTCCTCTGGGCTGCTCAGACAGAAACATCCAGGCCGGGATCCCTTCAGAGTCACTGTGTGTAGGCCGCGTGTAGCGCAACACACGGCACTCGTCCTCGGGACAGCTAGATTTCCTCAGCCATCCAACAGCTGCAGGACATCTCTTTGCTCCCGTCCTACATGCCATGGAAGTCTGCCTCGTTGCCCTCATCTGAGCTGTACTTAGAAAAACAATCTGCTTCGCATTCCTTCTAGGCACTCATACCCGAAGACCCCACAGCGACGGGAGTAAGTCGGCTTGCATTCCTACTGCAACTGAAGCACAGTTCTTCCTGTCATTCTGTAGGACTTCAAAATGGCCAAGGCCCAATAGTTTTCCTCGCACGATCCTTGGATGAGGGAGCTCGCTCCATGCAGAACACCCTGTGCAGAAAAGTTGATTCAGGCAAGTGTGACCAGTGTGCCCCTGGAGTGTCTTATGATTTGTTAGAAAGGGCCAGGACAGAGGCTGCGGGTTCACTGGAAATGGGGGCCTGGTGGCACAAGCCTTGCTTTCCCATTTTGAAATCCCCATTCATGCTGCCTTGCAGCTTCCGAAGAAATAGGGTATTTGACGGGCCTGTAGACCCGGTATGCAGGGCTCAATGTAGTCGGAGTCTCAAACACAGCGCCGCCAGAGAAGCCCTGCTTGCCCGCTTTGAAAGCTCCTTTCATGCTGCCTTGCAGGTTCCTAAAACACAGTGTTTCTGACGGGCCTGGAGACACTGTAAGCAGCTCCCTGGGAAGAAAAGGACTTTCCGCTGAAGAAACAGTGTGCTTCCATAGCGTGGTCGAGTCTCAAACACAGCGCCGCCAGAGAAGCCCTGCTTGCCCGCTTTGAAAGCTCCTTTCATGCTGCCTTGCAGGTTCCTAAAACACAGTGTTTCTGACGGGCCTGGAGACACTGTAAGCAGCTCCCTGGGAAGAAAAGGACTTTCCGCTGAAGAAACAGTGTGCTTCTATAGCGTGGTCGAGTCTCAAACACAGCGCCGCCAGAGAAGCCCTGCTTGCCCGCTTTGAAAGCTCCTTTCATGCTGCCTTGCAGGTTCCTAAAACACAGTGTTTCTGACGGGCCTGGAGACACTGTAAGCAGCTCCCTGGGAAGAAAAGGACTTTCCGCTGAAGAAACAGTGTGCTTCCATAGCGTGGTCGAGTCTCAAAAACAGCGCCGCCAGAGAAGCCCCGCTTGCCCGCTTTGAAAGCTCCTTTCATGCTGCCTTGCAGGTTCCTAAAACACAGTGTTTCTGACGGGCCTGGAGACACTGTAAGCAGCTCCCTGGGAAGAAAAGGACTTTCCGCTGAAGAAACAGTGTGCTTCCATAGCGTGGTCGAGTCTCAAACACAGCGCCGCCAGAGAAGCCCTGCTTGCCCGCTTTGAAAGCTCCTTTCATGCTGCCTTGCAGGTTCCTAAAACACAGTGTTTCTGACGGGCCTGGAGACACTGTAAGCAGCTCCCTGGGAAGAAAAGGACTTTCCGCTGAAGAAACAGTGTGCTTCCATAGCGTGGTCGAGTCTCAAACACAGCGCCGCCAGAGAGAAGCCCTGCTTGCCCGCTTTGAAAGCTCCTTTCATGCTGCCTTGCAGGTTCCTAAAACACAGTGTTTCTGACGGGCCTGGAGACACTGTAAGCAGCTCCCTGGGAAGAAAAGGACTTTCCGCTGAAGAAACAGTGTGCTTCCATAGTGTGGTCGAGTCTCAAACACAGCGCCGCCAGAGAGAAGCCCTGCTTGCCCGCTTTGAAAGCTCCTTTCATGCTGCCTTGCAGGTTCCTAAAACACAGTGTTTCTGACGGGCCTGGAGACACTGTAAGCAGCTCCCTGGGAAGAAAAGGACTTTCCGCTGAAGAAACAGTGTGCTTCCATAGCGTGGTCGAGTCTCAAACACAGCGCCGCCAGAGAAGCCCTGCTTGCCCGCTTTGAAAGCTCCTTTCATGCTGCCTTGCAGGTTCCTAAAACACAGTGTTTCTGACGGGCCTGGAGACACTGTAAGCAGCTCCCTGGGAAGAAAAGGACTTTCCGCTGAAGAAACAGTGTGCTTCCATAGCGTGGTCGAGTCTCAAACACAGCGCCGCCAGAGAAGCCCCGCTTGCCCGCTTTGAAAGCTCCTTTCATGCTGCCTTGCAGGTTCCTAAAACACAGTGTTTCTGACGGGCCTGGAGACACTGTAAGCAGCTCCCTGGGAAGAAAAGGACTTTCCGCTGAAGAAACAGTGTGCTTCCATAGCGTGGTCGAGTCTCAAACACAGCGCCGCCAGAGAAGCCCTGCTTGCCCGCTTTGAAAGCTCCTTTCATGCTGCCTTGCAGATTCCTAAAACACAGTGTTTCTGACGGGCCTGGAGACACTGTAAGCAGCTCCCTGGGAAGAAAAGGACTTTCCGCTGAAGAAACAGTGTGCTTCCATAGCGTGGTCGAGTCTCAAACACAGCGCCGCCAGAGAAGCCCTGCTTGCCCGCTTTGAAAGCTCCTTTCATGCTGCCTTGCAGGTTCCTAAAACACAGTGTTTCTGACGGGCCTGGAGACACTGTAAGCAGCTCCCTGGGAAGAAAAGGACTTTCCGCTGAAGAAACAGTGTGCTTCCATAGCGTGGTCGAGTCTCAAACACAGCGCCGCCAGAGAAGCCCTGCTTGCCCGCTTTGAAAGCTCCTTTCATGCTGCCTTGCAGGTTCCTAAAACACAGTGTTTCTGACGGGCCTGGAGACACTGTAAGCAGCTCCCTGGGAAGAAAAGGACTTTCCGCTGAAGAAACAGTGTGCTTCCATAGCGTGGTCGAGTCTCAAACACAGCGCCGCCAGAGAGAAGCCCTGCTTGCCCGCTTTGAAAGCTCCTTTCATGCTGCCTTGCAGGTTCCTAAAACACAGTGTTTCTGACGGGCCTGGAGACACTGTAAGCAGCTCCCTGGGAAGAAAAGGACTTTCCGCTGAAGAAACAGTGTGCTTCCATAGCGTGGTCGAGTCTCAAACACAGCGCCGCCAGAGAAGCCCTGCTTGCCCGCTTTGAAAGCTCCTTTCATGCTGCCTTGCAGGTTCCTAAAACACAGTGTTTCTGACGGGCCTGGAGACACTGTAAGCAGCTCCCTGGGAAGAAAAGGACTTTCCGCTGAAGAAACAGTGTGCTTCCATAGCCTGGTCAGGAGCTCATCCTGTCATGCTGTAGAGCTAAAGGGAAACTGGACATGAGTACTTACCTCACGTGAGGCCTTGACTTGCCCTGCTGGAGCGGAAGCGTGGAGCAGTTTCCATGAGGTCTTAGTCGCAGTTCTGCATCATTTGAACGTTCGTAGGCTTTTCCGGATGCTTAGGACCCTCGCCCGGGCACCCTGTTCCCTACAAAATCACTGAGGAGCGGCAGGCTCCTCTGGGCTGCTCAGACAGAAACATCCAGGCCGGGATCCCTTCAGAGTCACTGTGTGTACGCCGAGTGTAGGGCAACACACGGCACTCGTCCTCGGGACAGCTAGATTTCCTCAGCCATCCAACAGCTGCAGGACATCTCTTTGCTCCCGTCCTACATGCCATGGAAGTCTGCCTCGTTGCCCTCATCTGAGCTGTACTTAGAAAAACAATCTGCTTCGCATTCCTTCTAGGCACTCATACCCGAAGACCCCACAGCGACGGGAGTAAGTCGGCTTGCATTCCTACTGCAACTGAAGCACAGTTCTTCCTGTCATTCTGTAGGACTTCAAAATGGCCAAGGCCCAATAGCTTTCCTCGCACGATCCTTGGATGAGGGAGCTCGCTCCATGCAGAACACCCTGTGCAGAAAAGTTGATTCAGGCAAGTGTGACCAGTGTGCCCCTGGAGTGTCTTATGATTTGTTAGAAAGGGCAAGGACAGAGGCTGCGGGTTCACTGGAAATGGGGGCCTGGTGGCACAAGCCTTGCTTTCCCATTTTGAAATCCCCATTCATGCTGCCTTGCAGCTTCCGAAGAAATAGGGTTTTTGACGGGCCTGTAGACCCGGTATGCAGGGCTCAATGCAGTCGGAGTCTCAAACACAGCGCCGCCAGAGAAGCCCTGCTTGCCCGCTTTGAAAGCTCCTTTCATGCTGCCTTGCAGGTTCCTAAAACACAGTGTTTCTGACGGGCCTGGAGACACTGTAAGCAGCTCCCGGGGAAGAAAAGGACTTTCCGCTGAAGAAACAGTGTGCTTCCATAGCGTGGTCGAGTCTCAAAAACAGCGCCGCCAGAGAAGACCCGCTTGCCCGCTTTGAAAGCTCCTTTCATGCTGCCTTGCAGGTTCCTAAAACACAGTGTTTCTGACGGGCCTGGAGACACTGTAAGCAGCTCCCGGGGAAGAAAAGGACTTTCCGCTGAAGAAACAGTGTGCTTCCATAGCGTGGTCGAGTCTCAAACACAGCGCCGCCAGAGAGAAGCCCTGCTTGCCCGCTTTGAAAGCTCCTTTCATGCTGCCTTGCAGGTTCCTAAAACACAGTGTTTCTGACGGGCCTGGAGACACTGTAAGCAGCTCCCTGGGAAGAAAAGGACTTTCCGCTGAAGAAACAGTGTGCTTCCATAGCGTGGTCGAGTCTCAAACACAGCGCCGCCAGAGAAGCCCTGCTTGCCCGCTTTGAAAGCTCCTTTCATGCTGCCTTGCAGGTTCCTAAAACACAGTGTTTCTGACGGGCCTGGAGACACTGTAAGCAGCTCCCTGGGAAGAAAAGGACTTTCCGCTGAAGAAACAGTGTGCTTCCATAGCGTGGTCGAGTCTCAAACACAGCGCCGCCAGAGAGAAGCCCTGCTTGCCCGCTTTGAAAGCTCCTTTCATGCTGCCTTGCAGGTTCCTAAAACACAGTGTTTCTGACGGGCCTGGAGACACTGTAAGCAGCTCCCTGGGAAGAAAAGGACTTTCCGCTGAAGAAACAGTGTGCTTCCATAGCGTGGTCGAGTCTCAAACACAGCGCCGCCAGAGAAGCCCTGCTTGCCCACTTTGAAAGCTCCTTTCATGCTGCCTTGCAGGTTCCTAAAACACAGTGTTTCTGCCGGGCCTGGAGACACTGTAAGCAGCTCCCTGGGAAGAAAAGGACTTTCCGCTGAAGAAACAGTGTGCTTCCATAGCCTGGTCAGGAGCTCATCCTGTCATGCTCTAGAGCTAAAGGGAAACTGGACATGAGTACTTACCTCACGTGAGGCCTTGACTTGCCCTGCTGGAGCGGAAGCGTGGAGCAGTTTCCATGAGGTCTTAGTCGCAGTTCTGCATCATTTGAACGTTCGTAGGCTTTTCCGGACGCTTAGGACCCTCGCCCGGGCACCCTGTTCCCTACAAAATCACTGAGGAGCGGCAGGCTCCTCTGGGCTGCTCAGACAGAAACATCCAGGCCGGGATCCCTTCAGAGTCACTGTGTGTAGGCCGCGTGTAGCGCAACACACGGCACTCGTCCTCGGGACAGCTAGATTTCCTCAGCCATCCAACAGCTGCAGGACATCTCTTTGCTCCCGTCCTACATGCCATGGAAGTCTGCCTCGTTGCCCTCATCTGAGCTGTACTTAGAAAAACAATCTGCTTCGCATTCCTTCTAGGCACTCATACCCGAAGACCCCACAGCGACGGGAGTAAGTCGGCTTGCATTCCTACTGCAACTGAAGCACAGTTCTTCCTGTCATTCTGTAGGACTTCAAAATGGCCAAGGCCCAATAGTTTTCCTCGCACGATCCTTGGATGAGGGAGCTCGCTCCATGCAGAACACCCTGTGCAGAAAAGTTGATTCAGGCAAGTGTGACCAGTGTGCCCCTGGAGTGTCTTATGATTTGTTAGAAAGGGCCAGGACAGAGGCTGCGGGTTCACTGGAAATGGGGGCCTGGTGGCACAAGCCTTGCTTTCCCATTTTGAAATCCCCATTCATGCTGCCTTGCAGCTTCCGAAGAAATAGGGTATTTGACGGGCCTGTAGACCCGGTATGCAGGGCTCAATGCAGTCGGAGTCTCAAACACAGCGCCGCCAGAGAAGCCCTGCTTGCCCGCTTTGAAAGCTCCTTTCATGCTGCCTTGCAGGTTCCTAAAACACAGTGTTTCTGACGGGCCTGGAGACACTGTAAGCAGCTCCCTGGGAAGAAAAGGACTTTCCGCTGAAGAAACAGTGTGCTTCCATAGCGTGGTCGAGTCTCAAACACAGCGCCGCCAGAGAAGCCCTGCTTGCCCGCTTTGAAAGCTCCTTTCATGCTGCCTTGCAGGTTCCTAAAACACAGTGTTTCTGACGGGCCTGGAGACACTGTAAGCAGCTCCCTGGGAAGAAAAGGACTTTCCGCTGAAGAAACAGTGTGCTTCCATAGCGTGGTCGAGTCTCAAACACAGCGCCGCCAGAGAAGCCCTGCTTGCCCGCTTTGAAAGCTCCTTTCATGCTGCCTTGCAGGTTCCTAAAACACAGTGTTTCTGACGGGCCTGGAGACACTGTAAGCAGCTCCCTGGGAAGAAAAGGACTTTCCGCTGAAGAAACAGTGTGCTTCCATAGCGTGGTCGAGTCTCAAACACAGCGCCGCCAGAGAAGCCCTGCTTGCCCGCTTTGAAAGCTCCTTTCATGCTGCCTTGCAGGTTCCTAAAACACAGTGTTTCTGACGGGCCTGGAGACACTGTAAGCAGCTCTCTGGGAAGAAAAGGACTTTCCGCTGAAGAAACAGTGTGCTTCCATAGCGTGGTCGAGTCTCAAACACAGCGCCGCCAGAGAAGCCCTGCTTGCCCGCTTTGAAAGCTCCTTTCATGCTGCCTTGCAGGTTCCTAAAACACAGTGTTTCTGACGGGCCTGGAGACACTGTAAGCAGCTCCCTGGGAAGAAAAGGACTTTCCGCTGAAGAAACAGTGTGCTTCCATAGCGTGGTCGAGTCTCAAACACAGCGCCGCCAGAGAAGCCCTGCTTGCCCGCTTTGAAAGCTCCTTTCATGCTGCCTTGCAGGTTCCTAAAACACAGTGTTTCTGACGGGCCTGGAGACACTGTAAGCAGCTCCCTGGGAAGAAAAGGACTTTCCGCTGAAGAAACAGTGTGCTTCCATAGCGTGGTCGAGTCTCAAACACAGCGCCGCCAGAGAAGCCCTGCTTGCCCGCTTTGAAAGCTCCTTTTATGCTGCCTTGCAGGTTCCTAAAACACAGTGTTTCTGACGGGCCTGGAGACACTGTAAGCAGCTCCCTGGGAAGAAAAGGACTTTCCGCTGAAGAAACAGTGTGCTTCCATAGCGTGGTCGAGTCTCAAACACAGCGCCGCCAGAGAAGCCCTGCTTGCCCGCTTTGAAAGCTCCTTTCATGCTGCCTTGCAAGTTCCTATAACACAGTGTTTCTGGCGGGCCTGGAGACACTGTAAGCAGCTCCCTGGGAAGAAAAGGACTTTCCGCTGAAGAAACAGTGTGCTTCCATAGCGTGGTCGAGTCTCAAACACAGCGCCGCCAGAGAGAAGCCCTGCTTGCCCGCTTTGAAAGCTCCTTTCATGCTGCCTTGCAGGTTCCTAAAACACAGTGTTTCTGACGGGCCTGGAGACACTGTAAGCAGCTCCCTGGGAAGAAAAGGACTTTCCGCTGAAGAAACAGTGTGCTTCCATAGCCTGGTCAGGAGCTCATCCTGTCATGCTCTAGAGCTAAAGGGAAACTGGACATGAGTACTTACCTCACGTGAGGCCTTGACTTGCCCTGCTGGAGCGGAAGCGTGGAGCAGTTTCCATGAGGTCTTAGTCGCAGTTCTGCATCATTTGAACGTTCGTAGGCTTTTCCGGACGCTTAGGACCCTCGCCCGGGCACCCTGTTCCCTACAAAATCACTGAGGAGCGGCAGGCTCCTCTGGGCTGCTCAGACAGAAACATCCAGGCCGGGATCCCTTCAGAGTCACTGTGTGTACGCCGAGTGTAGGGCAACACACGGCACTCGTCCTCGGGACAGCTAGATTTCCTCAGCCATCCAACAGCTGCAGGACATCTCTTTGCTCCCGTCCTACATGCCATGGAAGTCTGCCTCGTTGCCCTCATCTGAGCTGTACTTAGAAAAACAATCTGCTTCGCATTCCTTCTAGGCACTCATACCCGAAGACCCCACAGCGACGGGAGTAAGTCGGCTTGCATTCCTACTGCAACTGAAGCACAGTTCTTCCTGTCATTCTGTAGGACTTCAAAATGGCCAAGGCCCAATAGCTTTCCTCGCACGATCCTTGGATGAGGGAGCTCGCTCCATGCAGAACACCCTGTGCAGAAAAGTTGATTCAGGCAAGTGTGACCAGTGTGCCCCTGGAGTGTCTTATGATTTGTTAGAAAGGGCAAGGACAGAGGCTGCGGGTTCACTGGAAATGGGGGCCTGGTGGCACAAGCCTTGCTTTCCCATTGGGAAATCCCCATTCATGCTGCCTTGCAGCTTCCGAAGAAATAGGGTTTTTGACGGGCCTGTAGACCCGGTATGCAGGGCTCAATGCAGTCGGAGTCTCAAACACAGCGCCGCCAGAGAAGCCCTGCTTGCCCGCTTTGAAAGCTCCTTTCATGCTGCCTTGCAGATTCCTAAAACACAGTGTTTCTGACGGGCCTGGAGACACTGTAAGCAGCTCCCTGGGAAGAAAAGGACTTTCCGCTGAAGAAACAGTGTGCTTCCATAGCGTGGTCGAGTCTCAAACACAGCGCCGCCAGAGAGAAGCCCTGCTTGCCCGCTTTGAAAGCTCCTTTCATGCTGCCTTGCAGGTTCCTAAAACACAGTGTTTCTGACGGGCCTGGAGACACTGTAAGCAGCTCCCTGGGAAGAAAAGGACTTTCCGCTGAAGAAACAGTGTGCTTCCATAGCGTGGTCGAGTCTCAAACACAGCGCCGCCAGAGAAGCCCTGCTTGCCCGCTTTGAAAGCTCCTTTCATGCTGCCTTGCAGGTTCCTAAAACACAGTGTTTCTGACGGGCCTGGAGACACTGTAAGCAGCTCCCTGGGAAGAAAAGGACTTTCCGCTGAAGAAACAGTGTGCTTCCATAGCGTGGTCGAGTCTCAAACACAGCGCCGCCAGAGAAGCCCTGCTTGCCCGCTTTGAAAGCTCCTTTCATGCTGCCTTGCAGGTTCCTAAAACACAGTGTTTCTGACGGGCCTGGAGACACTGTAAGCAGCTCCCTGGGAAGAAAAGGACTTTCCGCTGAAGAAACAGTGTGCTTCCATAGCGTGGTCGAGTCTCAAACACAGCGCCGCCAGAGAAGCCCTGCTTGCCCGCTTTGAAAGCTCCTTTCATGCTGCCTTGCAGGTTCCTAAAACACAGTGTTTCTGCCGGGCCTGGAGACACTGTAAGCAGCTCCCTGGGAAGAAAAGGACTTTCCGCTGAAGAAACAGTGTGCTTCCATAGCCTGGTCAGGAGCTCATCCTGTCATGCTGTAGAGCTAAAGGGAAACTGGACATGAGTACTTACCTCACGTGAGGCCTTGACTTGCCCTGCTGGAGCGGAAGCGTGGAGCAGTTTCCATGAGGTCTTAGTCGCAGTTCTGCATCATTTGAACGTTCGTAGGCTTTTCCGGACGCTTAGGACCCTCGCCCGGGCACCCTGTTCCCTACAAAATCACTGAGGAGCGGCAGGCTCCTCTGGGCTGCTCAGACAGAAACATCCAGGCCGGGATCCCTTCAGAGTCACTGTGTGTAGGCCGCGTGTAGCGCAACACACGGCACTCGTCCTCGGGACAGCTAGATTTCCTCAGCCATCCAACAGCTGCAGGACATCTCTTTGCTCCCGTCCTACATGCCATGGAAGTCTGCCTCGTTGCCCTCATCTGAGCTGTACTTAGAAAAACAATCTGCTTCGCATTCCTTCTAGGCACTCATACCCGAAGACCCCACAGCGACGGGAGTAAGTCGGCTTGCATTCCTACTGCAACTGAAGCACAGTTCTTCCTGTCATTCTGTAGGACTTCAAAATGGCCAAGGCCCAATAGTTTTCCTCGCACGATCCTTGGATGAGGGAGCTCGCTCCATGCAGAACACCCTGTGCAGAAAAGTTGATTCAGGCAAGTGTGACCAGTGTGCCCCTGGAGTGTCTTATGATTTGTTAGAAAGGGCCAGGACAGAGGCTGCGGGTTCACTGGAAATGGGGGCCTGGTGGCACAAGCCTTGCTTTCCCATTTTGAAATCCCCATTCATGCTGCCTTGCAGCTTCCGAAGAAATAGGGTATTTGACGGGCCTGTAGACCCGGTATGCAGGGCTCAATGTAGTCGGAGTCTCAAACACAGCGCCGCCAGAGAAGCCCTGCTTGCCCGCTTTGAAAGCTCCTTTCATGCTGCCTTGCAGGTTCCTAAAACACAGTGTTTCTGACGGGCCTGGAGACACTGTAAGCAGCTCCCTGGGAAGAAAAGGACTTTCCGCTGAAGAAACAGTGTGCTTCCATAGCGTGGTCGAGTCTCAAACACAGCGCCGCCAGAGAAGCCCTGCTTGCCCGCTTTGAAAGCTCCTTTCATGCTGCCTTGCAGGTTCCTAAAACACAGTGTTTCTGACGGGCCTGGAGACACTGTAAGCAGCTCCCTGGGAAGAAAAGGACTTTCCGCTGAAGAAACAGTGTGCTTCTATAGCGTGGTCGAGTCTCAAACACAGCGCCGCCAGAGAAGCCCTGCTTGCCCGCTTTGAAAGCTCCTTTCATGCTGCCTTGCAGGTTCCTAAAACACAGTGTTTCTGACGGGCCTGGAGACACTGTAAGCAGCTCCCTGGGAAGAAAAGGACTTTCCGCTGAAGAAACAGTGTGCTTCCATAGCGTGGTCGAGTCTCAAACACAGCGCCGCCAGAGAGAAGCCCTGCTTGCCCGCTTTGAAAGCTCCTTTCATGCTGCCTTGCAGGTTCCTAAAACACAGTGTTTCTGACGGGCCTGGAGACACTGTAAGCAGCTCCCTGGGAAGAAAAGGACTTTCCGCTGAAGAAACAGTGTGCTTCCATAGCGTGGTCGAGTCTCAAACACAGCGCCGCCAGAGAAGCCCTGCTTGCCCGCTTTGAAAGCTCCTTTCATGCTGCCTTGCAGGTTCCTAAAACACAGTGTTTCTGACAGGCCTGGAGACACTGTAAGCAGCTCCCTGGGAAGAAAAGGACTTTCCGCTGAAGAAACAGTGTGCTTCCATAGCGTGGTCGAGTCTCAAACACAGCGCCGCCAGAGAAGCCCTGCTTGCCCGCTTTGAAAGCTCCTTTCATGCTGCCTTGCAGGTTCCTAAAACACAGTGTTTCTGACGGGCCTGGAGACACTGTAAGCAGCTCCCTGGGAAGAAAAGGACTTTCCGCTGAAGAAACAGTGTGCTTCCATAGCGTGGTCGAGTCTCAAACACAGCGCCGCCAGAGAAGCCCTGCTTGCCCGCTTTGAAAGCTCCTTTCATGCTGCCTTGCAGGTTCCTAAAACACAGTGTTTCTGACGGGCCTGGAGACACTGTAAGCAGCTCCCTGGGAAGAAAAGGACTTTCCGCTGAAGAAACAGTGTGCTTCCATAGCGTGGTCGAGTCTCAAACACAGCGCCGCCAGAGAAGCCCTGCTTGCCCGCTTTGAAAGCTCCTTTCATGCTGCCTTGCAGGTTCCTAAAACACAGTGTTTCTGACGGGCCTGGAGACACTGTAAGCAGCTCCCTGGGAAGAAAAGGACTTTCCGCTGAAGAAACAGTGTGCTTCCATAGCGTGGTCGAGTCTCAAACACAGCGCCGCCAGAGAGAAGCCCTGCTTGCCCGCTTTGAAAGCTCCTTTCATGCTGCCTTGCAGGTTCCTAAAACACAGTGTTTCTGACGGGCCTGGAGACACTGTAAGCAGCTCCCTGGGAAGAAAAGGACTTTCCGCTGAAGAAACAGTGTGCTTCCTTAGCGTGGTCGAGTCTCAAACACAGCGCCGCCAGAGAAGCCCTGCTTGCCCGCTTTGAAAGCTCCTTTCATGCTGCCTTGCAGGTTCCTAAAACACAGTGTTTCTGACGGGCCTGGAGACACTGTAAGCAGCTCCCTGGGAAGAAAAGGACTTTCCGCTGAAGAAACAGTGTGCTTCCATAGCGTGGTCGAGTCTCAAACACAGCGCCGCCAGAGAAGCCCCGCTTGCCCGCTTTGAAAGCTCCTTTCATGCTGCCTTGCAGGTTCCTAAAACACAGTGTTTCTGACGGGCCTGGAGACACTGTAAGCAGCTCCCTGGGAAGAAAAGGACTTTCCGCTGAAGAAACAGTGTGCTTCCATAGCGTGGTCGAGTCTCAAACACAGCGCCGCCAGAGAAGCCCTGCTTGCCCGCTTTGAAAGCTCCTTTCATGCTGCCTTGCAGATTCCTAAAACACAGTGTTTCGGACGGGCCTGGAGACACTGTAAGCAGCTCCCTGGGAAGAAAAGGACTTTCCGCTGAAGAAACAGTGTGCTTCCATAGCGTGGTCGAGTCTCAAACACAGCGCCGCCAGAGAATCCCTGCTTGCCCGCTTTGAAAGCTCCTTTCTTGCTGCCTTGCAGGTTCCTAAAACACAGTGTTTCTGACGGGCCTGGAGACACTGTAAGCAGCTCCCTGGGAAGAAAAGGACTTTCCGCTGAAGAAACAGTGTGCTTCCATAGCGTGGTCGAGTCTCAAACACAGCGCCGCCAGAGAAGTCCTGCTTGCCCGCTTTGAAAGCTCCTTTCATGCTGCCTTGCAGGTTCCTAAAACACAGTGTTTCTGACGGGCCTGGAGACACTGTAAGCAGCTCACTGGGAAGAAAAGGACTTTCCGCTGAAGAAACAGTGTGCTTCCATAGCGTGGTCGAGTCTCAAACACAGCGCCGCCAGAGAGAAGCCCTGCTTGCCCGCTTTGAAAGCTCCTTTCATGCTGCCTTGCAGGTTCCTAAAACACAGTGTTTCTGACGGGCCTGGAGACACTGTAAGCAGCTCCCTGGGAAGAAAAGGACTTTCCGCTGAAGAAACAGTGTGCTTCCATAGCGTGGTCGAGTCTCAAACACAGCGCCGCCAGAGAAGCCCTGCTTGCCCGCTTTGAAAGCTCCTTTCATGCTGCCTTGCAGGTTCCTAAAACACAGTGTTTCTGACGGGCCTGGAGACACTGTAAGCAGCTCCCTGGGAAGAAAAGGACTTTCCGCTGAAGAAACAGTGTGCTTCCATAGCCTGGTCAGGAGCTCATCCTGTCATGCTCTAGAGCTAAAGGGAAACTGGACATGAGTACTTACCTCACGTGAGGCCTTGACTTGCCCTGCTGGAGCGGAAGCGTGGAGCAGTTTCCATGAGGTCTTAGTCGCAGTTCTGCATCATTTGAACGTTCGTAGGCTTTTCCGGATGCTTAGGACCCTCGCCCGGGCACCCTGTTCCCTACAAAATCACTGAGGAGCGGCAGGCTCCTCTGGGCTGCTCAGACAGAAACATCCAGGCCGGGATCCCTTCAGAGTCACTGTGTGTACGCCGAGTGTAGGGCAACACACGGCACTCGTCCTCGGGACAGCTAGATTTCCTCAGCCATCCAACAGCTGCAGGACATCTCTTTGCTCCCGTCCTACATGCCATGGAAGTCTGCCTCGTTGCCCTCATCTGAGCTGTACTTAGAAAAACAATCTGCTTCGCATTCCTTCTAGGCACTCATACCCGAAGACCCCACAGCGACGGGAGTAAGTCGGCTTGCATTCCTACTGCAACTGAAGCACAGTTCTTCCTGTCATTCTGTAGGACTTCAAAATGGCCAAGGCCCAATAGCTTTCCTCGCACGATCCTTGGATGAGGGAGCTCGCTCCATGCAGAACACCCTGTGCAGAAAAGTTGATTCAGGCAAGTGTGACCAGTGTGCCCCTGGAGTGTCTTATGATTTGTTAGAAAGGGCAAGGACAGAGGCTGCGGGTTCACTGGAAAAGGGGGCCTGGTGGCACAAGCCTTGCTTTCCCATTTTGAAATCCCCATTCATGCTGCCTTGCAGCTTCCGAAGAAATAGGGTTTTTGACGGGCCTGTAGACCCGGTATGCAGGGCTCAATGCAGTCGGAGTCTCAAACACAGCGCCGCCAGAGAAGCCCTGCTTGCCCGCTTTGAAAGCTCCTTTCATGCTGCCTTGCAGGTTCCTAAAACACAGTGTTTCTGACGGGCCTGGAGACACTGTAAGCAGCTCCCTGGGAAGAAAAGGACTTTCCGCTGAAGAAACAGTGTGCTTCCATAGCGTGGTCGAGTCTCAAAAACAGCGCCGCCAGAGAAGACCCGCTTGCCCGCTTTGAAAGCTCCTTTCATGCTGCCTTGCAGGTTCCTAAAACACAGTGTTTCTGACGGGCCTGGAGACACTGTAAGCAGCTCCCTGGGAAGAAAAGGACTTTCCGCTGAAGAAACAGTGTGCTTCCATAGCGTGGTCGAGTCTCAAACACAGCGCCGCCAGAGAGAAGCCCTGCTTGCCCGCTTTGAAAGCTCCTTTCATGCTACCTTGCAGGTTCCTAAAACACAGTGTTTCTGACGGGCCTGGAGACACTGTAAGCAGCTCCCTGGGAAGAAAAGGACTTTCCGCTGAAGAAACAGTGTGCTTCCATAGCGTGGTCGAGTCTCAAACACAGCGCCGCCAGAGAAGCCCTGCTTGCCCGCTTTGAAAGCTCCTTTCATGCTGCCTTGCAGGTTCCTAAAACACAGTGTTTCTGCCGGGCCTGGAGACACTGTAAGCAGCTCCCTGGGAAGAAAAGGACTTTCCGCTGAAGAAACAGTGTGCTTCCATAGCCTGGTCAGGAGCTCATCCTGTCATGCTGTAGAGCTAAAGGGAAACTGGACATGAGTACTTACCTCACGTGAGGCCTTGACTTGCCCTGCTGGAGCGGAAGCGTGGAGCAGTTTCCATGAGGTCTTAGTCGCAGTTCTGCATCATTTGAACGTTCGTAGGCTTTTCCGGACGCTTAGGACCCTCGCCCGGGCACCCTGTTCCCTACAAAATCACTGAGGAGCGGCAGGCTCCTCTGGGCTGCTCAGACAGAAACATCCAGGCCGGGATCCCTTCAGAGTCACTGTGTGTAGGCCGCGTGTAGCGCAACACACGGCACTCGTCCTCGGGACAGCTAGATTTCCTCAGCCATCCAACAGCTGCAGGATATCTCTTTGCTCCCGTCCTACATGCCATGGAAGTCTGCCTCGTTGCCCTCATCTGAGCTGTACTTAGAAAAACAATCTGCTTCGCATTCCTTCTAGGCACACATACCCGAAGACCCCACAGCGACGGGAGTAAGTCGGCTTGCATTCCTACTGCAACTGAAGCACAGTTCTTCCTGTCATTCTGTAGGACTTCAAAATGGCCAAGGCCCAATAGTTTTCCTCGCACGATCCTTGGATGAGGGAGCTCGCTCCATGCAGAACACCCTGTGCAGAAAAGTTGATTCAGGCAAGTGTGACCAGTGTGCCCCTGGAGTGTCTTATGATTTGTTAGAAAGGGCCAGGACAGAGGCTGCGGGTTCACTGGAAATGGGGGCCTGGTGGCACAAGCCTTGCTTTCCCATTTTGAAATCCCCATTCATGCTGCCTTGCAGCTTCCGAAGAAATAGGGTATTTGACGGGCCTGTAGACCCGGTATGCAGGGCTCAATGCAGTCGGAGTCTCAAACACAGCGCCGCCAGAGAAGCCCTGCTTGCCCGCTTTGAAAGCTCCTTTCATGCTGCCTTGCAGGTTCCTAAAACACAGTGTTTCTGACGGGCCTGGAGACACTGTAAGCAGCTCCCTGGGAAGAAAAGGACTTTCCGCTGAAGAAACAGTGTGCTTCCATAGCGTGGTCGAGTCTCAAACACAGCGCCGCCAGAGAAGCCCTGCTTGCCCGCTTTGAAAGCTCCTTTCATGCTGCCTTGCAGGTTCCTAAAACACAGTGTTTCTGACGGGCCTGGAGACACTGTAAGCAGCTCCCTGGGAAGAAAAGGACTTTCCGCTGAAGAAACAGTGTGCTTCCATAGCGTGGTCGAGTCTCAAACACAGCGCCGCCAGAGAAGCCCTGCTTGCCCGCTTTGAAAGCTCCTTTCATGCTGCCTTGCAGGTTCCTAAAACACAGTGTTTCTGACGGGCCTGGAGACACTGTAAGCAGCTCCCTGGGAAGAAAAGGACTTTCCGCTGAAGAAACAGTGTGCTTCCATAGCGTGGTCGAGTCTCAAACACAGCGCCGCCAGAGAAGCCCTGCTTGCCCGCTTTGAAAGCTCCTTTCATGCTGCCTTGCAGGTTCCTAAAACACAGTGTTTCTGACGGGCCTGGAGACACTGTAAGCAGCTCCCTGGGAAGAAAAGGACTTTCCGCTGAAGAAACAGTGTGCTTCCATAGCGTGGTCGAGTCTCAAACACAGCGCCGCCAGAGAAGCCCTGCTTGCCCGCTTTGAAAGCTCCTTTCATGCTGCCTTGCAGGTTCCTAAAACACAGTGTTTCTGACGGGCCTGGAGACACTGTAAGCAGCTCCCTGGGAAGAAAAGGACTTTCCGCTGAAGAAACAGTGTGCTTCCATAGCGTGGTCGAGTCTCAAACACAGCGCCGCCAGAGAAGCCCTGCTTGCCCGCTTTGAAAGCTCCTTTCATGCTGCCTTGCAGGTTCCTAAAACACAGTGTTTCTGACGGGCCTGGAGACACTGTAAGCAGCTCCCTGGGAAGAAAAGGACTTTCCGCTGAAGAAACAGTGTGCTTCCATAGCGTGGTCGAGTCTCAAACACAGCGCCGCCAGAGAGAAGCCCTGCTTGCCCGCTTTGAAAGCTCCTTTCATGCTGCCTTGTAGGTTCCTAAAACACAGTGTTTCTGACGGGCCTGGAGACACTGTAAGCAGCTCCCTGGGAAGAAAAGGACTTTCCGCTGAAGAAACAGTGTGCTTCCTTAGCGTGATCGAGTCTCAAACACAGCGCCGCCAGAGAAGCCCTGCTTGCCCGCTTTGAAAGCTCCTTTCATGCTGCCTTGCAGGTTCCTAAAACACAGTGTTTCTGACGGGCCTGGAGACACTGTAAGCAGCTCCCTGGGAAGAAAAGGACTTTCCGCTGAAGAAACAGTGTGCTTCCATAGCGTGGTCGAGTCTCAAACACAGCGCCGCCAGAGAAGCCCTGCTTGCCCGCTTTGAAAGCTCCTTTCATGCTGCCTTGCAAGTTCCTATAACACAGTGTTTCTGGCGGGCCTGGAGACACTGTAAGCAGCTCCCTGGGAAGAAAAGGACTTTCCGCTGAAGAAACAGTGTGCTTCCATAGCGTGGTCGAGTCTCAAACACAGCGCCGCCAGAGGGAAGCCCTGCTTGCCCGCTTTGAAAGCTCCTTTCATGCTGCCTTGCAGGTTCCTAAAACACAGTGTTTCTGACGGGCCTGGAGACACTGTAAGCAGCTCCCTGGGAAGAAAAGGACTTTCCGCTGAAGAAACAGTGTGCTTCCATAGCGTGGTCGAGTCTCAAACACAGCGCCGCCAGAGAAGCCCTGCTTGCCCGCTTTGAAA